>NC_051229.1:7237488-7352488 GCF_015220715.1 Pygocentrus nattereri
TAGTTTGGCAGAATGTATAACGAGAGACTGAAGAGGACCATCCAGAAATAACGAACGATTAAGCCGATTAAAATTTGCTGAGCGTTTTCAGATCAAAACTTTAGCCGCACTAGTCATAATCTGCATAAATAGGAAGTATTGATAATAGGCCGAAGACAAATGGTTAAGCTGATTAGCATATTTAGATTAGAATTCTAGCTGGAACTGCCAAAATCTGCATAATTAAGAGAATATTGATTATGCTTGTCCAGAGAGTCATTAAAAATGGCTTTGTTTATCTGAATGACATTGGCAAGGAAATAACGTCTTCCCAAAGTACTTGACTTACCATAAGTTCTTATGTATCTCTTTGCAGCACTTTCCAGAAATTCAAAACTATTGCTTTTAATGACATTCAGTGGTGACTCGGCAACTTCAGGCACTGCTCACTTTCCCTCGGTGCCACAGCATCACACTCAGCATTTTCCTAGGCAGAGGGGCCTAAGCTGGGTGGAGGGGCCTAAGTACAATCTTACATAGGGCCCCGAAATGTTCAGGAACAGCCCTGTATGAGGAGACGGGTAGAATAAGAGACCAACAGTAGCTGTTTTGGCTCAGCCTTAAAGGGTTAACAGAAGTATACCCAACTTTACACTTTGAGGACTTCTTTAAAGCACTCCATAATAAAAGTCACATACCGTTATGTCAAGAAAACTATGTTTAAGGCAAACCAATTTGAGTGCGGATGCTGTCGCCTGATCAATATAACCTGTGTTCCTTTTATCAGATTTCTGGTGATGTTTTTAATGACTGCAGTCAGTGGACGCGTTTTGCTGTTAAGCGTTCACCGGCTTCGTCTCACTAAAGCAGTTTTGTATTGATGTTAGGGGTGTTATATTTTCTAAGGTTTCAATTTTGTATTGAGGGCAGTGTCTGTAATGCTGAAACACAGTATCCATTAGTGTAAATGGACTGAAGTGAATGCTGGTTGTATTGTTTTCTATTAGATTTTTTATTGCAATTCATATATATATATATATATATATATATATACTGCTCAAAAAAATAAAGGGAACACTTAAGCAACACAATATAACTCCAAGTAAATCAAACTTCTGTGAAATCAAACTGTCCACAGGAAGCAACACTGATTGACAATCAATTTCACAGCTGTTGTGTAAATGGAACAGACAACAGGTGGAAATTATTGCCAATTAGCAAGACACACTCAATAAAGGAGTGGCTCTGCATGTGGAGACCACAGACCACTTCTCAGTACCTTTCTGCTTTCTGGCTGATGTTTTGGTCACTTTTGAATGCTGGTGGTGCTTTCACACTCGTGGTAGCAGGAGACGGACTCTACAACCCACACAAGTGGCTCAGGTAGTGCAGCTCATCCAGGATGACACATCAATGCGAGCTGTGGCAAGAAGGTTTGCTGTGTGTGTCAGCGTAGTGTCCAGAGGCTGGAGGCGCTACCAGGAGACAGGCCAGTACACCAGGAGACGTGGAGGAGGCCGTAGGAGGGCAGCAACCCAGCAGCAGGACCGCTACCTCTGCCTTTGTGTGAGGAGGAACAGGAGGAGCACTGCCAGATCCCTGCAAAATGACCTCCAGCAGGCCACAAATGTGCATGTGTCTGCACAAACGGTTAGAAACCGACTCCATGAGGATGGTATGAGGGCCTGACGTCCACAGATGGGGGTTGTGCTCACAGCCCAACACCGTGCAGGACGCTTGGCATTTGCCAGAGAACACCAGGATTGGCAAATTCGCCACTGGCGCCCTGTGATCTTCACAGATGAAAGCAGGTTCACACTGAGCACATGAGACAGACGTGACAGAGTCTGGAGACGCTGTGGAGAGCGATCTGCTGCCTGCAACATCCTTCAGCATGACTGGTTTGGCAGTGGGTGGCATTTCTTTGGTGGGCCGCACAGCCCTCCATGTGCTCGCCAGAGGTAGCCTGACTGCCATTAGGTACCGAGATGAGATCCTCAGACCCCTTGTGAGAGCATATACTGGTGCGGGTGGCCCTGGGTTCCTCCTAATGCAGGACAATGCTAGACCTCATGTGGCTGGAGTGTGTCAGCAGTTCCTACAAGATGAAGGCATTGAAGCTATGGACTGGTCCGCCCATTCCCCAGACCTGAATCTGATTGAGCACATCTGGGACATCATGTCTCGCTCCATCCACCAACGCCACGTTGCACCACAGACTGTCCAGGAGTTGGCGGATGCTTTAGTCCAGGTCTGGGAGGAGATCCCTCAGGAGACCATCCACCACCTCATCAGGAGCTGCCCAGGCGTTGTAGGGAGGTCATACAGGCACGTGGAGGCCACACACAATACTGAGCCTCATTTTGACTTGTTTTAAGGACATTACATCAAAGTTGGATCAGCCTGTCGTGTGTTTTTCCACTTTAATTTTGTGTGTGACTCCAAATCCAGGCCTCCATTGTTTAATAAATTTGATTTCCATTGATGATTTTTGTGTGATTTTGTTGTCAGCACATTCAACTTTGTACAGAACAAAGTATTCAATGAGAATATTTCACTCATTCAGATCTAGGATGTGTTATTTGAGTGTTCCCTTTATTTTTTTGAGCAGTGTATATAAAATCATATATATTAAATAGTGATTTTCTGGATGTTAGTGTATTTGTTTAACTATTTCCAAACCTCTCCTCAATCAGTGCTTCAGTAAATTGAGCTCATGATGTCATTGATGATATTAACGAATCTCTGTGGCGGCTATGAAGGTGTCAAGGAAAAACATGGACCCAAGAAATTCTTGTTACTGTTTATTGTTTTTATGTTTACTTGAATTATGAATACGACTTTATTCTAATGTATATTGTGATAAACTCACTGCTGAGGTCAACTGTTTAAAAATTTGTTTAGATGTCTAAAACGTTTGCACAGTACCGTGTGTGTGTGTGTGTGTGTGTGTGTGTGTGTGTGTGTGTGTAAATATATATATAATCTCAATCTCCAAAGTGACATCAGTACATAGAGATGTTCATTTCTAAAAGGGGGGTGGGTGGCTGTTGTTTTGAAAGTTAATATTACAACACTTAATCACCCTCCATTCCCTTTATCACCACTCTTTGTCTTCTGTTTATTTATTTATCCATCCATCCATCCATCCATCCATCCATCCATTATGATTACTGATTATTTATTTATTTATTTATTTAATCAACCTTTTAAAAAACATATAATCGGTTTTTTCATTTTGTGGACATTTCATGGTGAAATCCCTAAAACACTCTTACAGGTACCAACTGTTTCTGAAGGCTACCTCCACAATGCATGCATAGGCTTTCAACTTGGACTCTGCCTTATAAGCTCCGTTACTTGAGAATGATGCTTCATAACTTAATGTTATGAATGGAAACTGCAATTACATAAGCTTTTCATAAACACTAACGTATTGCTTTCTAAATACATTATTCAGCGCTTATGCGTCTGTGTGTTATGAAGTCTTTATGTAAGCAGCCGTCAAATAGAATTCTCATGTGGCAGATATGACACAAACATCGTTAAATGCATGGCATTACATAAAGTCACATTATTGTAGATTCAATTAAGAATGTTTGCTCCGTCTATTATTTACCATTTCAGAGATGCAGGCGTTTGTTACTATAGAGACTGTTTAGAATTCTGAACTCGTGCGAGGAAGATGTATGTGAGTTATTTGATAGTTCTCAGTCATTCGCTCAGTGGCTGCTTTATAATGCTGTGGTGTAGTCAGCAGCACCCGCTGCATAAAGGCAATGAAAGCTGCATTTCTGTGTTTTTCTGTCTCTCTCTCTCTCTCTGCCTCCCCCTCTGTGACTCTCTCTATCTCTTGCTGTCTCTCTATCTCTTTTTCTCTCCCCTCTCTTTCTCTACCCCCCAACTCCTGCCCTATCTTTCCGTCCACCTCTCTCTCCTTCTCTCCCTCTCTCATTTAAACTGTTTAAAAAGTGTAATCCAATGTGATTACTTCTTGACTGTATTTGGTCATTTTTCTTCTGGTCACTTTTTGACTATATTTGGTCATTTTTCTCTCCTGTGCCTCCTTGAAGTACCGTTTTGGTCCATTAAACTTGTAGGTGGGATGCTGACCTTGCTAAACTTGTCTGTTGAAAATCTCAAGCATGTTGAAGATGCAGCCCAGTTGCCAACTCCCAAAACACACTGCCATCAGCTGTACTGCCAGAGTATTGTGCACTTCATCGCTACACATCCTAAACGAACAATTAACAGACTCTGCTTTTGATGTTATCTCATCAAAAGTGTCCCAGGGAACCTAAAACTGTGTTTTCTTTCTAATAAGGTTCGTTTTGGTTTTGCAGGCAATCATCGGACATCATCAGACATCAGAATCCTTTATTGATCCCAGAGGGAAATTGCAGTTATTACAGTTGCAACTATTTATGTAAAAGAAGAAACACTTTAATAATTTAAAACAAAAAGAGAAGTTTGCAATATGTACACATTTAAATTCTTACGAATATAGTAAAACGGCAGTGGCTGTGATAAAGAATATGAAACATCTTGTATAAAGTAATTGAAATCATTGCATCTCTGAGTTATTGCACACAAAATTAAAAAATACAATTTTTACATCATTATTATTATTACACATATGAACAGTTTGGTATTGAGTTTTGTACAGATGAAGAAGAATGACTTCCTGTGGTGCATTTACATTTATGGCATTTGGCTGACGCTCTTGTCCAGAGCGACTTACAATTTGATCATTTTACACAGGCAGGCTAAGGTGGTGTTAGGAGTCTTGCCCAAGGACTCTTATTGGTATAGTGTAGGGTGTTTACCCAGGTGGGGATTGAACCCCAGTCTACAGTGTAGAAGGCAGAGGTGTTAACCACTACACTATCCCAACTACCATTTCAGGAATTAATTAGGTAATTAAGTAAACCAGAAACACATTAAGTAATACCCTTTCAATAACGTTCCAATGACCAATGAATGACCGATATATTTTGCCATATTTCTCTATCTTGATGAAAACTGGGAATCCTAATCTTGGGTAAGACTTCCATTTCCTGACCAATCACAAGGCTGATGTTTCTTGCCCCGCCCACATAAAACATAAAAATTTCAGACATAAAAAAAAGCTAATTTCAGAGGCAGAGACACTCAGCAAGCTAAAGCTAACCCAGCATAACCAAACGCTGTCTCGTGCCATCTGTAGCTGCCTGTTGACAGTTCATTCATTATCCAACATCAGCATCGTTTGTTCGTCCATTCACATGATGCTTTGTCCGTGTGTCCATTTGCACGTCTGTTTGGCTGCACCTTTTTATTTCTATATGAGGGGTGGAGCAGGTTAGGGGTGCTGGAAAGAAAGCGGTCAATCAAGCTGCTCATTAGCCACGCCCACACAGTTCTCAGAAAAGTCTGATCAGTCATGATTTAACATGTTATCAAACTATGTTATGTTTTTAATTCAAGCTTTGCTGGATGTTTAATATAACATTCAAATTTAGTGACGTACACTGTTAGAAATAAAGGTTCTTTGCAGGTACATTTTTGTTATTAAGGTACAAATGAAGTAAATGTTCCCTCAAAGGCTCAATTATGTACTTTAAATAGGTTTTTCCAGGTGAAAAGAACATATTTGAACCTTTTCATAACCTAAAGGGTGGGTGGAGTCAGTACTGCTTAGAAAATATCCTTTCAGTGGATCTTTATGGTACAACTATGTTCCCTGACTAAAGGTGTACCCTTGGTGGGACCACCCAGTGACAAGAGGGGTACTGCCCTAGTGACAGCTTCATACCTTTATTTCTGATACTGTATATATAATATTTTACTCTGGGACTTCAAAAATAATAATACAAGTGGGCTGGAGGTTAGGGAACTGGCCCTGTGACCGGAAGGTTGCTGTTTCGATCCCCAGTGCCGACAGTCCAGGACTGAGGTGTCCTTGAGCAAGACACCTAACCCCCAAATGCTCCCCGGGTGCTGTGGCTAGGGCTGCCCACCGCTCCAGGCAAGTGTGCTCACTGCCCCCTAGTGTGTGTGTATTCACTAGTGTGTATGTGGTGTTTCACTTCACGGATGGGTTAAATGCGGAGGTGGAATTTCCCCGTTTGTGGGATTAAAAAAGCATCACTTAACTTAAGTACATCCAGACTGAATGTAGTCCATTACTACCCAACATCCCATAGGGAAGCTAGCAGAAAATAGCTAAAAATAGCATGTCTCTAACTTAAGGCCTAGCTGTAATAGTTACAGCCCATCCACCTCTGCACACTATTTACTGAATATTTTATAGTGAACCTGAAAAATAAGAGTAAGCTCTCAAAATTAATATGAATCTAAATGAATAATAAGCCTAGGCTTTAAAGCATAAATAAATATTGACTGAATTACCTTTCCCAGCACGACATCCAATAAAGTAAACCACACAGAAACCCCATTGGACCTTTTCTGAGTAACCTTGACTGGGAGGACAAAGAGCAAGACAATGCCACCCTTAATTAAAGTGCTTTTAAGACCTGCATAGCTTTTATTGACCGTCTGCCTCAAATTGCAAACACACTGTCACACCAGACGCCAACCCATCCCTTGATCATACACCTGAGAATCAGAGAAGCTGGACGACTGCACCGCTTCTCATTTTCACCATGCTGATGTCCGTTGAATATAACGAAAGTCCAGCAAATGGGAATTAATGTGGACAAGTTAATGCTTAGCCAACACCTCATAAATCATGGAAAAGTGTGTGTTTAGCCAGAGCAAGGACAGGTTCTTGGAACAGGTTCAGGAGAAACATCCATTCTCCTCATCTAAAAAAATAAAAATAAAAAAATCACTGAGTAATATTTTCACACTTTCCTGCCCGCATTAGATATTTATTGAGTCATGATGAATGTCCGAGCTAGCAGAATGCCCGAGGAATTTCCTAATGCGAAATGCTTATTGATGTGGTGAGGAGTGGAGGAAACACTCTAGTACATTAAATGAGTCACAGCCAAAGGAGAGTGAATCGAGACTGTTACTGAAGCACTTTTATTGATTTAAAGCAATTTTATTGATTTACTGCTCCTTTTAAAAGCTCGACAGGCTGCTTTTAAAGAGCTGCGACAACAAAGGCTACAAAGATCAACACCCATTAAAAACGAATAGCATGCATTCTCTTAACAAATGAAAGCTACTCAAAGCCCTGCTGGAGTGCTATTACAGATATTTTTAACACTTGCAATGTTTATGTGGCTTAATGAGCCGCATTTTCCAACCTCTCTATGACATTTCCCCGTGCCCCTGGTCCCAATGACAACCGTGAGAACTGGCAGGAATGCGTGGCCCAAAGTCAGAGTGAGGACAAGGCTGGCAAAGATGGTTTGAAGAGGAGAACCACAACTGAGAGTGGGTTGGTGTGCAAATCCTGAGACCCACCCCCTGGGTGCTGCCTCTGGTCCCTCAGCAAGGTCACTTTAATTTGCCTTACGTTTGACTCAGGTGACTGAGTTCCGGACTCGCACCCCCGCCTTTATGACTTTCGTGGCCGTCATCATCGCCGTCCCCTCTCAGGCAGCTGACGTCCTCCTCCTGCCGTCACTCATGTCTCTCGGCGGTGTTCAGGATTCGGTACAGTACAGTATCTATTATTTTGTTAACCCCATTTAATCCCAGGCTTATTACATTACATAAATTAAAACGTATTACTCAGAAACTACAGGGACTTCAGTGCAAACTGACTGCGTTTTTCTCAGCTTATATAAGGGTGTTTCAAAACTTTGCGCCGTGCCCATTTAAGGGGTTACCATTTACTTTAGCATGTACAATGTATGAGTAACATACTGCACCACTGGCAGCTTCATGTTTTATTTATAGAGTTCTGTATAAAGTCTCTCTCCAGGTCATTTACAACAACTACCTCTCTACTTCTCATACAAGACATGCTGTCACACTGACCGCACTGACCTCACCTCATCTCTCTCTCTCTTTTGGTAAATATATTGCACCTTGCGAGTCACGAAAGTAGAGCAAACAATACATCATTGCTTTTTGGCACTTTTAAATTCAACAAAAGGAACCGAGGGCAGTAAACAAACACTTTCATGCAACATTACGTCCACTATAAATCACTTTGGATTTCTGCATGTTGATTAATGTCTCCTGTAGGACCTCCAGTACCTTCTTCAGCCTGTTAACCCTTGCCGTTGCAGTTATCATCAGCAATAAGAAAAACATGGTGTGTGTGTTTATATTAATATTCATTTTATTTAGTCTTCCTTTTAATGTCTTGCTTCTGAAAATGATGAAAAGGTTATTCCAACCTGCTGATACATAATGAGAATTAATAGGAAATCTAATTCACTGTGTAACTATGTAATTATCATGTAAATGTGAAAAACAAACCAAAACAAACTTATTAGGAAGGCTGGCTCTGTTGTAGGTTGTGTGTGGAGGTTGTGGCAGAATAAAGGATTCTCAATAAGCCGTCTTGGACAATCACTACACGACCTCACTACTGCAGAGATGGTACTGACCTCCTGCTGCCTGAACTGTGCTGAATCACATCACTATATCTCCTCTCTTTTTAATGCACACTGTGCAATATATCATACCCTGCAACTTTAATGATACTCTCAGTATGCACTTTACACTGTATGTCTTCAGAATGTAATTACAATAAATCTGTCTGTTCAGTTGCTTGTTAACACAAATAGCTAATCAGCCAATCACACGGCCCCAACTCAATGCATTTAGGCAAGTAGAGGTGGTCAAGACAACTTGCTGAAGTGCAGACCGAGCATCAGAACGGGGAAGAAAGGGGATTTAAGGGACTTTGAACGTGGCGTGGTTGTTGGCGCCAGACGGGCTGGTCTGAGTATTTCAGAAACTGCTGATCTACTGGGATTTTCACACACAACCATCTCTAGGGTTCACAGAGAATGGTCCGAAAGAGAGAAAATATCCAGTGGCAGTTGTGTGGATGAAAATGCCTTGTTGATGTGAGAGGTCAGAGGAGAATGGGCAGACTGGTTCCAGATGATAGAAAGGCAACAGTAACTCAAATAACCAACCAGAACCTCTGAGGAACGTTTCCAATACCTTGATGAAAGTATGCAGTGAAGAATTAAGGCAGTTCTGAAGGCAAAAGGGGGTCCCGCCTTTAACTTAACCTTTATGTACCTAATAAAGTGGCCGGTGAGTGTATACTTCTATATCTATGCCCGCATGCCTAATTTGTTATTTATGCCTAATTTATTTCTTTGTATTTCTACCTAATATATCTAATTAACATCCATCTATCTATCTAAATTGTGTTTTGCTAGAAATGAATTAAAGTGTATTACTTTGGTGTCAATTCTGAAACAGCTCCATTATTTTAAATGAACTGTTTCATAAAGTGATTCACAAATAGCTACACATCATTTTATCCATTCCTTCAAACATTAATGAACAAATGGTTGAATATCCAATGGCTACATGTTGCTTTATCCTCTTCTTCATACTGTAATAAACAAGCGGCTGAGATCAGATCCACCCATTCCTGAAAACTGTAAAGGCTTCATATATCTTTGCCATTCTGTTCAGAACCTGCTTTTTGGGTTGGAATCCACCACTTTCCTGGCTACAAGCTGCTGAACGCAAAACACCATCATGGTGAGAACAGCAAATGCGTTAAAATGCATTCAAACTTCACATTTTAGCATGAGAACATGATACGGCACAAAAATCGCCACGTTTACATACAGCCTAATAATCCATTAATCATCCAACTAATCGGAATACAATACATCCATGTAAACCCCTCAGTCAGAATAGACTAGTCCGATTGAGGCCATTCAGAAAAAAGGAGGGTAATCTTGTAAATAATCAGTTAAATAGAAGGATAATAACCCTGTAAATGTCTGTATCCGATTACATTCCCCTTCGGAAAGTTGAAGTCTGTTCTGTGTGTGCGTCATGCCATGGAGAAAGTCTATAACGTTCAACGTGGCAGGCGCAGAAACTGGTCTGCAGAGGAGACGAAGACTGGGCGCGTAAACTCCTCAGTCTTAGTCTATAGTCAGAGTGTATTCAAATAGATTGTCAAAAGTCGTTGCATGTAAACACAGCCACTCTGAAATGAGAACTAATGAAAGATTAGAAAAATGAGGACTTAATATACAGAAACTAATAAAACTGCTAAGAATGCTGGGAAGCTTCAGTCTGTTGGGACCTAAGTTACTAAGGATCATATAAGAAATAATGCATGTTACTAGATTTGTCTTTAAGTTTATCAGGTGAGTAAAGTAAACAAAAACTGAAAGTCAATACAATAGTTATGGTTTTATGTTGCACATAGAAATTGAATGGGAAACAAGAATGACCATAAGACTTTTTTGTCTCAGCCTCTACAACTCAGTAACGGTTTGTGTTATCCCTTTCAAACTTTTACATAAAGGTACCCATATATCTGCTACAAAGGACAGTAGGTTAGAAATGGACTGCTTACTCACAAACCAAGCAAATCTATTCAATATGAAGTATTCCACTATGGGGACCGGTGGTTACAGTAGGTGGAGTATAAAAGTTTCAAAGCAGGAATCAAACAGGAGAAACACTCACAATCCAGATGTTTTTTTTTTTTGTTTTTTTTTACCTCTCAATTGAATTTTGTTGGATAAAAAAGTTCTTGTCAGAGTTTCACACAAAGTCCTCAAACATCTCCTGCCAGCTCAGGAGGGTGATGAGTGTGCAGAACAGTAGCTAATTTCTGATTGGTGAAACTGGGTGTGTCACAACTGCTATAATCCCCTCTCATGGGCTGGGAATTCCAGGAATTCTGGAGACTGAGTGCGCAAATCTGACTCGTATCGCGCTAGGCCAGGAAACAGATGGTGCACTTTGTCTTCATCGCCCAATAAATCAGCCTGGCCGGTGACATTTCCTCCAAACGGCAGGGGCAAGCTCTACAATTTACTTCTTCTCTTTTCCTTCACTGGCTACTCCTTCACCAACCAAAGCTCACTCCAGAGTAAACATCACTCATGTAGCAGAGATGGATTTGCCCAAGGTTCAGAGACCCTCTTCATCCCTGCCACGTCCATCATGTGCTGCTTCACATTAGCAGACAGTGATGATGCCATTAGTTGTGGCCTGAGCTGACCGCAAGGTCAGGGTTTCATTTCTCAAGGGCTCATGGCAATCAATAGACTGTTCACTGATGAATCCTCACCAAATACATCATGTTCCCAGAGGATGGAATGCTTAGAGCTGATTCTGATTGCCTGAGAGGCATGTCAAGATTACTTTTGCATAGGGTCAATTGTTTGAAATATGTGGCTATACAATAAGAATGTGAAACTACAGCTGTGAGACTCTAGCAATGCTCCTGTCTCAATGTATTAAGGAGGTCTTATGAAGTTTTACCTCTACCTTTGCTGTGCCTCAGGCCATGTTCACAAGACCTTTCGACATCTGTCAACAAACACAAACAACAAAGACATGCATTGCTGGTCAGTTTTGGGTGTACGTGAAGATGAATGTGAGCAGGAAACTAATTCAAACATGAAAGCTCTACTAAACTACTAGTTGTTGTTGCTTCTTTTCATGAAAAGCAAGAAAAAAAAGCTGTACTGAAAACAGAAGCTCTCCTACTAGGTCCTATTGGCTCCTGCAAGGATATGTCAGGGTGTCCACTGTCAAAAGTTGAACTGTAACTTTTTTCGTGGACAAGCGAGAGTAATTTTTGATGCTCTGCCATGCGTTGGTGTCTGCTGTCCATCAATGCTTACTTCTCACTGAAATCAATGACGAGGTGCATTTTTATAGTTACAAAAATGTCCTTCTCAACAAAGTCGAAGGTTTTCTGTGATTGATGGAGCCTGAAAAAGCTTTGCCGACATTACTACACTGGTACACATTATTACACCTTAAAACAGTGTTTATTTAAATGGAAACGGTGATGTGTTGAACACACTGTTTTGGTACGCAAGCATTGCCACTACGGCAGCTGAAAAATGTCCTTCTAGCATATTCTATTAAAGAAAACCTAACAATAAATGACTTATGACAAATGTGTCTTCTACTGTCTTCAGATCTTGGATACACTACAGAAGCCAGGACTTTATTAGACCTTTTTAATACAGGGACGTTTATATGCACATCACTGCTGATTGGTTAACCCTTCTGACATGCCCATCAAACAAGAGAAAGCACACCTCAAAGCCTCTTGCGCACCATTTTACACCATTTCGGCGAAACGTGGCTTAACCCGGAATCCGTAGCAAAACGATGCATGTTTTGAGAATGAACTTGCCCCATGGTTACTGCTTAATTTGCATATACACTCAGACATAATGAAACTACCTATGAAACTACCTATGCCTCTGTCACTGGGGTGGCACCCTCAAGTGTGCATATCAGTACTTTTAGTCAGGGAACATAACTGAACCATAATCCACTGAAATGATATTTTCTAAGTTCTATTGATGCCACACAAAATGCCAACTATGCCAGTCCTACACTTCAGAAATACATTGAAAACACATGCAACTTAAAGAAATGCAGCCACAACACAAAGAAGATGCAGCGATTCAAACCTTTAACCTCTTTACAGCATTAAAATTCACAGGTAACAGTAAGTTCACTTCATTTGAAGAGATAATTCATACCTCTGTATTGTAATGAAATTCACTGTAGAGTGCAACTGTAAAATTTCAAATAGCAATACTACATATAATTGATAAATACTGTAATACAGCTATGACATGTCAGATAGATAAGCCAAATAAGCACAGATATTCCATCTCCTTTCAGAGTCTTCTAAAAACATTTCCCTTATGGTGTGGGGGCAGTCACAGGCTGGAGGTTAGGGGGCCGGAAGGTCGCCGGTTCGATCCCGAGACCTTGACAGTACGTGACTGAGGTGTCCTTGAGCAAGGCACCTAACCCTCAACAGCTCCCCGGGTGCTGTGGATAGGGCTCCGGGCAAGTGTGCTCATTACCCCCTAGTGTGTGTGTGCTCAGTAGCGTGTATGTGGTGAGTCACTTCACGGATGGGTTAAATGCAGAAGTGAAAATTCCTTGTTGTGGGACTAATAAGGGTCACTTAAGTCTTAGTCTTAGAAATGCCGCAAATCCAGTGGCTGAGTTCAGATGTAGTCATGCAGAAGAAATAGTTTCCTGCATTTGCATAACAAATCTGTCTGATATGATATGTAAATATGCAAATATATACACTCACCGGCCACTTTATTAGGTACATGTGTATTAGGTACTATGTTCAATTGCTTGTTAACACAAATAGCTAATCAGCCAATCACACGGCCCCAACTCAATGCATTTAGGCATGTAGAGGTGGTCAAGACAGCTTGCTGAAGTGCAGACCGAGCATCAGAACGGGGAAGAAAGGGGATTTTAAGGGACTTTGAACATGGCGTGGTTGTTGGTGAGTCTTTTCAGCCACTGTAGTTTTCTGTTCTTTTCTAACAAGTAAACATATAAAATATTTGTCCATGGCGACTGACCATACACTAAAGATCCGATGGACTACTGGGGTGAAAACAGTGGTTGGATAGTGTAGTGGTTAACATCTCTGCCTTCTACACTGTAGACTGGGGTTCAATCCCCACCTGGGTAAACACCCTACACTATACCAATAAGAGTCCTTGGGCAAGACTCCTAACACTACCCTTCGCCTACCTGTGTAAAAATGACCAAATTGTAAGTCGCTCTGGATAAGAGCGTCAGCCAAATGCCATAAATGTAAAAACTACTAGATTATTCCTTTAAATATATTGCGATCTCAGCTGCCATTTTACATGAATTCCCCAACAATAACTCCGAAGTTCTCATTTTTTTAAGGTTCCTTTGCAGCTATGAAAGAGTGAAGACGTTTGGCTTGTCACTCATACGCCTGCTCCAACAGTCTGAATGAACACATAAAAGACGAGGATAACAGTGAAGGAATGGCGAGCTTAGCTCAGTGATCTCACTGTGTTCATTAAGCATGCGATTATGAAGTGTAATGTAGTGTTTAATTTACATATAAGGCTGAGCACTGAACCCTGAGCTAACCCTGCACTTGCTAATTAACTCAGTCTACTACAGAACCTTCTGATTTTACCGCCGCAGTGAACGGGGTTAAAGGTTACCGAAATGCAATTTACAAAGAATATAGAAATGGAGTTTACATCTTTTTTCAGAGCCAGAGAGACAGAGGGATGCGAAATGTTAAGTGGATTTAATAACCTCCATCAGACATTCAGTGATGGGGCAATATTGCGCTGCTTCACTTTGTACATTTTTCCTTGCATATTTAATGACTTTAATAATTTGGCATGACATAAACTGAAAACAACAAGCAAACAAACACTGATTTTACCCTGGAGAAGAACAAGCTGGCAGTAAGATGAGTAAAGCTTCCCTTAAACCATACAGAAGCTTGAGGCTCAACACAGTGTATTGGAGTAGATGAGTATTCATTAATAATGCATTTACATGGCTCTGTGCAGAAATGAATTTGAGCTTTTGCAGTTGTGAGGTTGGCTGGCAGCGAGAGAGTTTTGAACATTTAGAAGTGTCTCTGCAGTGTAATGTCTGTTTACGAATTTGCCAACTACTTGGCTTCAAGTCTACGTTATAACAAGTATAAACCTCAAATCTGTGTGTGAAAGGAAATCCAGTTTGATCTGTACTTCAACAGAAAAAAAGTGCAAAAACTAGATATTTCATTTTATCCAGTTCAGTGAGTGCGTTTACATGCACTCAGTATTTCAGTCATGGTCAGATTTCTGCAGTTGTCTGATTGTTAAACGGTCAGGTAAACAGCACACTCTGATTTCTTAGATCGGAAGGTCTAAGAAAGCTCGGATTTTGCTCAGTAATCCGATTTCTCAGTGCGTGTGAACTCTTGCTCTGATTTCTTTCAGATTTCTCAGTCTGCGCATGTGTGAAACCACTGCAGGACAAGAAAAAAGCAAGCAACGTAGCCATGAGATGCAGCAATGCTTGACGGAAAAACAAGGGATTTAAATATTCTTCATCTTCCAGATGATGCATGCTCATGTTTTCAGACAAAGTGGCTTGTCGTTTTTTTTTTTTGTTTTTTTTAAGGTGCAGCTTGAGGTTTGAGTTTTACGTTATGTTCACATCTCGTCTTCTGCGGGTTTATTGGCCGGTTACAAAGCAGATTTTCCCATTATCTGATTACTCAAGCGCATTTAACCATGTTGATCAGATTACTGACATGTATATCAGTGCACTCATTGTTTTTGTTAAAATGTGCTCAGTCTAAAACTGATGCATGCAACATGTAATTTATCACTAGGAACAACAAAAAAAACATCTTAAACTGGTGATGCAATAAAAGGTGCATCCAGGAAAGGCCGAGACCTTTAAAAATGACGTCCATAATGAATCCAGCAGTCTAAGAACAACTTTCCTCAACAAGCGATTTCAAGGATTTTAGATATTTCAGAATGGGCTCGGGAATACTTTAATAAACAGCTCTCAATAGATGGAGTTCAAGTTTCACAGTGAAAATATGTCAAACACCACCGACGTCTCTGGCTTTGCGCTCGCTGAAAATGGAAACGTATCGTGGTCTGATCAGAAAACCTGTTTAAGTAAATAATGGCTGTCAGGCAAAAGAAGAAAAGGATCATCCAGATTGTTACAAGCATAAAGTTCAAAAGCCAGAGTCTGTCATGGTGCAGGGGGGCATTAACACTAGAAGGACATATAACAGGATATATACAACACGTGCCACCTTCCAGACGTCATTGTGTCAGGGACAGCCATGCTTATTTCAACATGACACCAAGCCACGTTCTGCCTGTGTTTCACCAGCATGGTTGTGCATTTACAAGAATGGTTCCTCTGTTGAATGTGCAAAGAACCCCTTTGGCACCTTTATTTGTAATAAAGTGTTTATTTTTAATGGTGTTTGTCACCAGGCAGGAGGCTCCATGGACCATGATGTTTGCAGATGACATTGTAATCTGTGGTGAGAGTAGAGAGCAGGTGGAAGAGAATCTGGAGAGGTGAAGGTTTGCACTGGAGAGGAGAGGAATGAAGGTCAGTAGAGACAAGGCGGAATACATGTGTGTGAATGAGAGGGAGGCAGGTGGAAAGGTGAAGATGCAAGGAGTAGAGGTCGTAAAGGTGGATGACTTCAAATATCTTGGGTCAACCATCCAGAGCAATGGACAGTGTAGAAAAGAGGTGAAGAAGAGGGTGCAGGCAGGATGGAGTGGGTGGAGACGGGTGTCAGGGCTGATGTGTGACAGAAGGATAGCAGCAAGAGTGAAAGGGAAGGTTTACAAGACAGTAGTGCGTCCTGCTATGATGTATGGTTTGGAGACTGTGGCTCTGTCTAAAAGACAGGAGGCTGAGCTGGTGGTGGCGGAGATGAAGATGCTGAGATTTTTGTTGGGAGTGACAAGGATGGACAAGATTAGAAATGAGCAGATCAGAGGGACAGTGAAGGTGGAGCAGTTTGGAGATAAAGCCAGAGAGGCCAGGTTGAGATGGTTTGGACATGTGTTGAGAAGGAATAGTGGATATATTGGGCAAAGAATGTTGGAGATGGAGCTGCTGGGTAGAAGGAGAAGAGGTAGACCTCAGAGAAGGTTTATGGATGTAGTGAAGGTGGACATGGAGATGGTTGGTGTGAAAGTAGAGGAGGCAATGGATAGGGCAAGATGGAGGCAGATGGTCCACTGTGGCGACCCCTAAAGGGAGCAGCCGAAAGATGAAGAAGAAGTTTGTCACCATGTTGCTACTTGTTTTTGCCACTTTGGCTGATCTGTACACGTTTTTAGAGATTCTTCAGAAAAGAAGAGGATAGACTTCACAAGCATGTCTGGTAAGTGTACTTGCGTTCTCCATATAAAGTTTGTCATGATGTTTTCCAGCCAGTTATCTGTCCTGATATAAACTTCACCACAAATGTCCCTAGAAGCCACCACCACAATTTTAGATTCTTTATAAATGATTTCCCCTCCTAATAGCACTTCCAAAAAAGTGTGCTCAGTGGAACTGAAAGTAAATGGAAGTGTTTGGGGGTTGACTCAAAGTCATTTCTCTCTGCCCTGGACCTCCTCGTGGAGGCCTGTGGAGTTGAAAAATGACGCTGTCACTGACGATTGAGACATGCCTCAGTGACCTGGGGCAGCCGCTGGACTACTGGAGCTCCTGCAGTAATCATGTCCCCTTGACCTCCACCAATTCACCCACCACAGCCTTGAAATGATGGACACAAATGACATTCATCTTTTTCTACTCTTCTATAGAATGTGCCCATGCACAATGAGCTAAAATGGCAAAAAAACAGGCAGTAATGTACTGAAATGGAGCTTCCACTCACTGGCCACTTTATTAGAAACACCTAACATGCTTCTACTACCTGGCCACTTTATTAGAAACACCTAATATGCTTCTACTACCTGGCCACTTTATTAGAAACACCTAACATGCTTCTACTACCTGGCCATTTTATTAGAAACACCTACCTTGTACCTCCACTCACATTTCACTTTATTAGAAACCCCTACCTTGAGCTTCCATTCACTGGCCACTTTATTAGAAACACCTAACATGCTTCTACTACCTGGCCACTTTATTAGAAACACCTAATATGCTTCTACTACCTGGCCACTTTGTTAGAAACACCTAACATGCTTCTACTACCTGGCCACTTTATTAGAAACACCTAACATGCTTCTACTACATGGCCACTGTATTAGAAACACCTAACATGCTTCCACTACCTGGTCACTTTATTAGAAACACCTACCTTGAGCTTCCACTCACTGACCACTTTATTTGGATCACCTACCTTGTACTTCTACTTACTGTCCACTTTAGTAGAAACACCCACTTTGTACTTCCACTCACTGCCAACTTTTTGAACAGCTACCTTGTACTTCTACTCACTGACCACTTTATTAGTAACAGCTGCCAACCTGCCAGCCATTTTTTTACAGTACAGATATGAAATGAGCTCTGGCTTTTCCATCTAACCACAAATGTCCCTCACTAAGTGGAGTGACTGTCGATGAACAGTAATATCCCAACTTCCTTTTGAATCAATAAAGACCACATACCCGCGAAATGAAGGGCTCAATACATTGATCAGCCCCTTTCTTCATGACAAGCGACATTAACTACATTTGCATTGCCCCGTTTCACAACCACATCGATTTATGTTCCCTGAGAGCAAGTCTGAAGTTCTTTACCCTCCACACAGTCACACTATGAATTTTACCCAGAGGACATATTAACATTTAGATTAGGTTTAATTTCTCATCTGCCTCATATTTAATCAAACTAAGGCTGTTTCAGCAAAGAGATTTATATTTCCTCTTGAGTGCTGCTCATTAAATCTGAGGTCAGAGCTAATAGCAAATAAAGTCTTGCCATTGATAGGACAGGCCAGTTTCTATTTTCTCCAGTGCATGACAGAAAGCATAAAAGCAATAAATCTTAAGTTTCAATAAATCCCAAGAGAATTGTCCTACAATATTCCATGTCATGATTCCATGACTGAATCAACATTGAACTCTTATCTAAGTTCAATATGTTAAGACGTTTATATGAGTTTATTAGAATACTATTTGAGACACATCGGCCTGGTTGTAGAAGATTTATCTGTGGATGGAATAAATATTGTTAAACAGTAGATCCGTCGAGCCTTTGACATGAATTACTGTCATAGATAGATAGATAGATAGATAGATAGACAGGCAGGCAGACAGGCAGACAGACAGACAGGCAGATTGATAGACAGACAGACAGACAGACAGACAGACAGACAGACAGACAGACAGACAGACAGATAGATAGATAGATAGATAGATAGATAGATAGATAGATAGATAGATAGATAGATAGATAGATAGATAGATAGACAGGCAGGCAGACAGGCAGGCAGACAGGCAGACAGACAGACAGGCAGATTGACAGACAGACAGACAGACAGACAGACAGACAGACAGACAGACAGACAGACAGATAGATAGATAGATAGATAGATAGGCAGGCAGGCAGGTAGACAGACAGACAGACAGGCAGACAGACAGACAGACAGACAGACAGACACTTCATTGATCCCGAAGGAAATTTAGCAATTTGCCATATTTACCAACTGTTGGCCAAGATTGACTCAAAACATAATCACCATTTAGCTGATATATTTATTTTGGTTGATCTGTGGTGCAATTTAATTATGTTGTAATTTGATCACTTCTGCTACTCCTAGAACACTGTGTATTATGCAGAGGTTACATAATTATGCATGAATCATTGTGTTGTAAATAACTCATAGCTAGAAATGCTGAATTTTTATTTTGACCTAGTGTAGGAGAATCTAGAATCTAATCTGTAGCTAGAATCTAAGGACATGGAGGGCTTAGCCTAGACCTCTTCTACAGGTGGCAGAGTCTATGGGATCATTTTGAGTAGAGTAGATTTTATTTATTTGTTTGTTTAACATTATAAATTACAATAACTGCAAAATGAAAATGACTACAAACTAAATCTGAACACATAAACAGCAGAATAACTGAAAAATGGCAAGTTATGTTGGAAATTATTGCTCAAAGTTGGTTCATTTTTTCTGTTATGGGTTCTGACGATAACATACCTCATAGCAATGGTTATGATCATTGTAGTAACCAGCTGTGGGAGTGGAATTCAAGGTTTAGCCTACCCACAAATTTGTTGTGACCATCCAAACAGCAGTTCTGACGCTGTACCAGGAGTGAAAGAGGGTTCTTTAGTACCAAAGTGGGTCTATACAGCGCCATGAATATTTAGAGACCCCCTTGCATCATTAAAGGGTCCTTTGCCTCGTCAGATGTGATGGAGAATGTGTAGTATATGGATTTATACAGAACCTTTTTGAAACTGGTTCTTTATAGCGCCAAAAAGGTGCTATATAGAACACTTTTTAGAAGTTGTCTATAGAGCCATATACAATACATTCTCCATCAATATGAAGAACCGTTTCATGAGGCAAGGAACGCTTTTATTATGGAAAAAGCTTCTTTGAGTGTTCATGGTTCTAAATAGAACCATATTTTTTTACTAAGGAATCTTTACAGAACCATCTTTTTTATGAGTGTAGAAGGAGGTTACTTTGCTGTTCCTCCATTCACCAAATATAATCCTAATGTAATCTTAGGAAAAAATAAAAAATATAAGAATAACACTAAAAATAATAGTCAAAACGTACAGTTTTATGTTTATGTGTGTAAGGTGCAGTTATTGAGTGCAAGGTTAAACCAGTTCAGAATGGGAGGGTGGAAGAGGTAGTGAGTGAGGTGTTCACCAGCCTGATGCCCTGTGAATAGAAACTGTTGGTCAGTCTTGTAGTCCTGGGCTTCACACTCCTGTAACATCTGCCTGAAGGTAGGAGTGTGAAGAGTCTGTGCTGGGGGTGTGTTCTGTCCCTGATGATGTTGTGGGCCCTCCTGATGACCCTGGTGTATTAAGTGTCCTGTAGTGAAGGGACGGCTGCTCCTGAGATGGACTGGGCAGTTTTGATCACACGCTGGAGAGCCTTCCTGTCCTGAGCAGTGCAGTTTCCATACCAGACCGTGATGGAGCTGGTAAGAACGCTCTCGACCGCACTCCTGTAGAAGGTGCTGAGAATTTTGTCTGGAATGCCAAATTTCCTCAACCTTTTCAGAAAGTACAGTCGCTGCTGGGACTTCCTGATGACGAGGTGTGTGTAGTGAGACGAGGTGAGATCCTCACTGATGTGGATGCCGAGGAATTTGAAGGTTTGTCCGGCTCTGTCTCACCTATGTAGAGGGGTGTGTGCAGCTCCCGCTTCCTCCTTGGATCAACAATCATTTCCTTGGTCTTGTTTGCATTCAAGGAAAGATTGTTGTTATGACACCAGGCCACCTGCTCAGCCACCTCCTTCCTGTACGCTGTCTTGTCCCCACCAGTGATCAGTCCTATGACTGTAGTGTCATCAGCAAACTTGATGATGCTGGTGTTGTTCTGGGAGGCCACGCAGTCATATGTGGAGAGCGTGTACAGAAGGGGGCTCAGCGCACAGCCCTGGGGGACCCCTGTGCTCACTGTTTTTGTACTGGATGTGCGGCTGCTGACTCTGACTGATGTCTGTCTGTTAGAAAGTTCAGCACCCAGTTGCAGAAGATGGGTGTCAGTCTGAGGGTGAGAGTTTGTGCGGAATGACCGTGTTAAATGCTGAGCTGTAGTCAATAAAAGAAAGTTGAAGTCTGAAAGCCCTGATTGGTGCTCTTGTGCTTCTTTCTTTTTGATATGTTCCATTTTTATACATACATAAACCAAAAGGAATGACAGATTTTTAAAATGTAGTGGAGGAAAAAGTCAGATATTTGACTTTGAAATGTAATGGAGTGAAAGTAAAAAGTCACCCAAAATAGAAAAACTTAAGTAAAGTACTTAAGTACAACAACAAATTACATTTACTCAGTTACTGTCCACCACTGCCCCAGCGTGGCCTTTAGTCCGTGAATCTTCAAGACAGCATCAATACTGTTTAAATTCAATGCATTTACAGAGCAGCAGGCCTTGGCCAGGACTGAAAGTGCTTCAGTGGGAGAGAGAGTAAAGGGAGCGTAAAAGTGGGGGTGCCCTGGGGGCAGGTGACAGCAGTGATACAGGGGCAAGCAAAAGAAACAACAGCGGCACAACCGAGAGGATATAAAAGCAATGACTGGCCCAGCTGAGCATATAATAAAGCATTAGGGCCCGGTGGAGGGAGGGGTCTAAACATACCCTGATGCTCAATCATTTTTCATCCCTGGAAAATGGGATAGGCGATGAGAAGAGGGGGAGGGGGTGAGACCTTACCTTAGAGTAAACGTAAGCCAGAAATCCTTCTGTATAACTGGAGGTGCGGCTGGGGTCTGACGTCTCATTTATTACGGCAGCCACATCGTCATGTTTATTCAGGTGCTGACTGCCAGCATGGCTGTGCGGCTGTGGGGTGAAGAAATCAGACAGAGAAGGCCAAAGGAAAAGGAGCACCATGACGCCCTACACAGCACGAAGGGCAAGCCCTTTACAGGTTTCAGCTCACAGGCTGTGCAAATTGGACTTATTTAAAATGCACCTTCATTGTCTTTTCCCCATACAATGCAGGAAACATGACGTTAACATCCTTTTACTCTGCAGCCAACAGCTTAGTGGCCAGTTAGATTACTGTAGCAGAAAATGTATATACACTATATTACCATTAAAGTATACGCTTGTCCGCTGTCACACACAGATGAACTTGAGTGAGATCCCATTCTTAATCCATTGGGTTTAATATGATGTTGGCCCACCCTTTGCAGCTATAACAGCTTCAACTCTTCTGGGAAGGCTTTCCACAAGGTTTAGGAGTGTGTTTATGGGAAATATCGGGTTGAAGTCAGGACTCTGTGCAGGCCAGTCAAGTTCTTCCACACCAAACTCGCTCATCCATTATTATCCTTTATGGACCTTGTTTTGTGCACTGGTGTGCAATCATGTTGGAACAGGAAGGGGCTGTTGGGAGCATGAAATTGTCCAAAATCTCTCAATGCTGAATCACTGAGAGTTCCTTTCACAGCGTGTATATACACACACAGATCAGGCATAACATTATGAGCACCTCCTTGTTTCTACGCTCTTTGTCCACTTTACCTGATCCCTTTACTCTATAGATAGGTGCACTTTGTAGTTCGAGTGGCTCAGACACAGCAGTGCTGCTGGTGTTTTTAAACACTGCGTCCATTGAATGTCCAGTCTATTAGACACTCCTACCTTATCCCTCCACCTTGTAGATGTAAAGCCAGAGACGACAGCTCATCTGCTGCTGCATAGTTTGTGTTGGTCATCCTCTAGTCCTTCATCAGTGGTCACAGGACGCTGTTGGCTGGATATTTTTGGCGGACTATTCTCAGTCCAGCAGTGACACTGAGGTGGTTAAAAACTCTAACAGCACTGCTGTGTCTGATCCACTCAGACCAGCGCAACACACCACCACCACATCAGTGTTACTGCAGTGCTGAGAATAATCCACCACCCAAATAGTACCCGCTCTGTGAGGGTTCATGGGGGTCCTGACCACTGAAGAACAGGGTAAAAGGGGGTAACAAAGTATCAGAGAAACAGATGGACTACAGTCTGTAACTGTAGAACTATAAAGTGCTCCTATGTAGTAAGTGGAGCTGATAAAATGGACAATGAACTGTAGAAAAAGTATGTGCCATAACTTAACTACAAGCCAATACGTCCAAATCAGCAAATGTTAAAATATAAATTAGTATGTGACAAAAATTAATATAAATACATGGATTTTTGGCTTTATTAGGTCACATTCTTTATGAATGAAAACAACTATTAAGGAATGTTGTTATTAACAGAAAGGAGGTAAAACAGGAGAAATGCTGATGGGTTCCTTTAAAAGACTGCATGTGTTTTATTTTAATGGTTGAGTGTTATACAACTATTTGTTTAAAATGTGAAAGTGCCTGTATGCTGAAGACCCAACCCTGCCCAACACTGTCAGACCAAAGCTGTTGATGTATGTCTGGAATGACACCAATTCTAAGTGCTCTACAGATGTTACGCGATACCTTTTGGTGTAGAAATTGAGGATGGAGTTTGACAGAGAGTAGAAAATTGATGCAGAAGTCCATAAAGATGGTAATTTTGCTTCTGAGATGATTACTAGATGGTGTGATTGGATTCCCTACATATTCTCCTGAACTTCAGACATTTACAATGCAAAAAGCCATGGTGGTAGCAAAGGAATCACACCACAATTTCCTGAATCATTCAAGCTGCAAATTGGTGGGAATTTGAGATCTTTTGTTCAGTGTATCAGCGAGGTGATTTTAACCATCTCACACATAATCAAAACTTTGAGGAGATGATATCAAAAGGTGCATTCATCTTCCTCTTTCACAGCGTCCTGATCCATCAACTGACACAGTACATGATCTTTTATTGAAGCAACTGGGGTGATGATTGGCAGCTGCAGTCCAGGCCAGCGCACTCGCATGGAGCGCAATGCAACATCTCCGCTGAAACTTCAGCACTGGTCCTCTTCTTTCAGATCTGATGCTTGTCATCTGTCTCCACTGTGTCTGATCTTGTGAGTTGAAAGAGTCATCCAAGGCCGTGAATGCTCCTTATGATGACTACATAAACAGAGATGTGCACCATGTCTTGTTCAGAGTACCGGAGTTCAAACAATACCTCAAACTAAACTCAACACTCCAATATGTCTATACATTGCAGTGGAGCTCTGTTTGCAGCTCTGAAATCAGGCACAGAACTGTTCTCTTTCCCTTGAAACTGCTTGCCCTTGAACATCGCAAGCTTGGACTACAATACATCAGACCCGGCCTCTGAAGGAATCAATGAATCAGGTGTGCCTGTGTTTCTGTGAGACATGGTTTATTCTGGCGTCTGAGGGATGAATTAGTGCACCAAAACAAAGCTTTCCATTATAGCTCAGTGCCTCTGTTGAATTTTTTGGCTCCAGAGGGCAACTGGGCAAAGGATCACCTTCTCAAAAGTCGTTGCCACCTGGAACAGGTTGGGTAAGGGCTCCTTGCCGACGACAGTTTATGGAGGTAATCAATTCATACCAAACCGGTGAAGCACCTTGTCAAGTTTTCTCATTCTCTTTCCACAGAAAGATGGTTTCTTTTGTTGTACAGGAGGTCTGTGCTCTCTGTGCTGTGGTTTAGGTGAACTGCAGGACTCTGGCTGTGGAAATCCTCTCTCTAATCAGTATTCATCAGGCATCCTTCTCTTCATATCTGATCTTGTTTTGAAAGCTAACCCCTGCACAGCCTGAATATTTAAAAGTTCTCGCTTTCGGTTAAACTTTTATCAGTTGCTGGGCTCGGCATGCTGGGAAGAAAAAGACAAACGCCTGAAAAACAATAGCTGCATGTTTTTAAGGAGGTGTGATAATGAAAACACAGCCTGATAAGCAGAGTGGACAAAATGGTAGTGGACAGCCCAGAATTGGATATGACGCCAAGGACATTGAAACCTCTTTGTGAAAAGGCAGCGAGATCTTTCCTTTATAGCGCCTCCTATACTGTCAGAAGGAGAGGTGAAATTTATGGTGCACTCAGGTGCAAGAAAGGTGATCTACTCATGTCAGGTGGATCTGGACGAGTCACACACTGCATGTGCGTCAGACGTGTTTGGACGCGTGTGAATCCGACTCAACACTCGCAAAGATTTTGTAGGTATGATTCAAACAAACTGATGGATTTTCAAGGTAAATGAAATCGTAAGACAAGTTGTGTAATATACTGTTCTGGTAATGATCTTATCAAGCCTCAACCTGCCATAAACTCCTAATTAACTGGCTGCTCATTACTACTTTATTACACAGTAACTACAGTAAATTAAGCATTTTTTTCAAGAGCACTTTTGTTTGTGTATGTTCGTTTGAACAACATTTTAGATGTCCATTATAATGTCTTTATTAAGGCTTTTTAAGCAAAAGAGCTGGTTATTAACTGTCTACTTATTACTACTTTGTTAAACAGTCATTACAATGGAATAAGTAGTTTTCTTGTGTGAAAATGGTTCTATATTGCACCAAAAAAGGTTCTACTGTTGTTACAATGTCAACAGCTTGTAACCTTAAAAGAACCCTGGGGTGTCTACATAGAACCATATATTACACACTATACTACACTACATCAATCTGGAGAACTTCACCATTCAAAGAACCCGTTTTCTTTGTAGAACCTTGTGTTTTGTAAGAGTGTAGGTGCAAATGTGTTCTTTAGAGTACATTAGGCAACATTCGGTGGGCAAACATTCGGCTAAGCACAGGGGTTGAATTGTGGCAGGGGTCCGGGGGGTCCCTTGGCAGAAAGTCTGACTATGAGGAGACCCTTTTATTGATGCATTCTATTTTCACAATGTGTGCACACACAGCATTCAATAATTTAAAATCTTTGTTTTGATGAAAGTTGTTTTGATGCAAACCGGAGCCGACATTCTGCGACTCCAAGCACTGTCCAATTTCTCTGCTTATTATTTTGCTACTATTTTACTTTGTTAAGTTAAGCCCAGGATGAGACCACAAAGAGAAGCAGTGCATCACTGGCTGTGGTTTGAAATAAACAGACAAAGACAAATAGTCTGGTACCTCAGCTAACATTGCTGCCTAGACTTTCTTGTATCTTCAACTCAAAAGCAGCCTGTTTGTGAAGGTATTTTGCTGATACCAAACCTGATACATTCATAAATTGTGCTAAGTTTACACATAATCCAGGAGGGTGAATCTAATATTGAACATGATGAAAACATAGAAAAGAAGATGAACACTGTCAAATTTCTTTTGGGAAAATCCAAGACGCAAGACCCCCACGTTCCAACTTGTCTCTCTTATTGGGGGTGGGGGGGGTGTTCCCTTCACTCTAATGGGAGGTTTAAGACCCCCCAGTTCAAACCCTGGTTACGCATCACAGTTCTATTTATGAAACCTGGCCTATATTTTGAAATTTGCTTGAATTGACCAAGATGACTAACCACAACTAACCTAGGCTAAAAGTTTGAGGCATAATTTATTCATTTATTTAGCTATTTAGGTTTGGTATTTTCAACACATGTTATCTACGCCGCTTGTTCTCCTGGGTCACAGGGGGTGCTGGAGCCTATCCCAGCGGTCATTGGGTGGAAGACAGGAAACACCCTGGACAGGTCGCCGTTCCATCACAAGAGCACCCAGAGGAAACCCACACAGATACAGGGCGATCATCAGGCCTGGTCGCCTGGCCGGGGAATCGAACCCAGCGCTACCCACAGAGCGCAGAATGTAATAGTTACTTACATGGTTGTGAAAATCTGTAAAAGCGTACGAGAAGGCATGCCACCTAACATCCCACCACGCATGGGTTCAAAAGGATGAATTCTGAGAGCATGATTGTCATTTCTATCTGATTACAGTACCAGAGCTCAGTCCTGTTTGCTCATATAAACCAAAGGTACTGGTGCTCTGCTCCACTGCGCTCCAGCCCAATTTAAACCCCGGTTATAAGGTAATAATGACTACTGATGCACAATAACAAGACGTGAGGTGCAGCTTGTATTCTAATTTCATTAATTCTGCCTATAGACACATTTTATTTGAATGGTGCTAACATTGTTAGCCCGTACATCCATTATTAGCTCTGTATCTGCTCTCAGCCAGTTCCTATTGAGTGAATCTTCCACCAGACTTAACACCCCAGGTTATATGGAATAAGCTATCTGCCCTCAGATGGACTGTTTGCTGTTAGCAGCCAGATTTGTGAGGCTCAGTGGGTGCAGATGCAGAGACACAGACAGCTGCCCAGAATTGATGTGTCTGTTGTGGTGGGAGCAGCAGCCCTCTGCCTCGCGAGGCGAGACCACTCCAGATGACGCAGCTGTTGGCACTGCAGAGCGCCAGTTTAGCACAACACCTGAGGAAACCCAGGAGTGGGTAGAAATCAGCTGTCTGCGCTGATCTGGGAAGAGTTTTATTGTGGTTCAACTCACAGTTGTTAGAGTTATGAGGAACTGATCTATGATCTGTGGGAAGTGAGGCGGGCGGTCTTCCACAGCGAGGGGCCTTGTTTTGTACGGCGCTGGAAATAGGACAGTAATGAAGTTATTTTGGCGCGAGCGGAATATTATTTCTGAGCTGGCGGCTGTACAAAGCAACGCGCTTGTTTTGTTACAAGGACTAAAACAAATATGTTGTAGTTGAAATTGGACGTTTTTGCCACATAAATGGTGATCGAGCTGGAATGAAGGACAAGGTCATTGCAGGTATTGATTGTCTTCGCTTCCTCAGAAGGGTTATTATGGTTCACACCAGAGAAAAATGTGTGGATGAATACAACCGTGAGGCAGGACGGAAGTCTAGGCTTAGCAGAGCAATGCACACATATTTTCTTCCTGCAAACGTAACTGAACTGCTGAAAACTTTCTTTTAATCTTTGCTTATTTCTTTCTTTCTAATCTCAGAGCAAAAAGTCTCCAAAGGGATTTTAACTTTGCTTCCAAGCTGCTGATACACATCTTCCTCTAGAGAAATTATGTGAGAATCCAAATGACTCAAACCACCAAAACCTACAGGAAAGGCGAAATAACATACAATATCAGATCATCTCAAGCCTCTTGCATCTAAACTTAGCTGCGAGGAAGCCTTTTCAGGGTTGTACAGTAGATGGCAATACACCAGCAGTGTTGATATAGTCAATCTAATTGCTGATGAAAATGCTTGTAGGCAAATAAAAAAAAGTTCAATCAACAATAACAACAACAGAACGAATTGGTGATATTTAAGCAATTTTAACTTCAGTTCCTTGAGAATTAAAACAAAAATAACTCTAAAAGAAAATGACATTATCACGCTTTTTTGATTTTGGGCTTATTTGATTGAAGATATAACCCAATCACAGACGAACCTGATGTCAGAGTAGATACTGCACACGTTTTGACTCCTGCAAAGCTCAAGTTCAAAGCGATTTAACACAATGCAAGGACACAACTATCTGTGAAATACATTTTCAGCAGCAACATGAAACATGAAACTCTAAACGTTACGTTTTTACTTAATGTTAGAGATTTATTCATTAGGTTTATTTATTAAATTAATCCGCCAATATTTTACACTGAACTATCCTGTATAAGTAGCTCTTTAGCAGTTTACTGATGCTATGATAATGCTAATTCAGCATCCTCACCCCTATGCAGTTGTCAGTGTTATGTTTGTAGTGCTATTGTGTTAAATGCTTTTCATAGCAGGTCCACATTAAACAAGTTTTATATGCACTAAACTGAAAAGTCTGTATCCTATTTTCAGAATCTCTCAGGCTGTTAGGTTATTGACTTAAATAATAACTTGTTTAAAGAGAACTGCTACATAGGCTATACAGTGTAGGCGCATCTGCTGCTTTATGCCTAATAACTGAGATCTAATTATTGATTATAAAATGATTATATGTATATATATATATATATATATATATATATATATATATATATATATATATATATATATATATATATTACTATGTGTTGTTTTATGTTAAATAGGCTAAAATCCATCAATATGATGACACAATTACATTAATTATAATCAAAAAGCATCAAATTGCAGTGCAGTAGTGAAAGCAGGGCTTTTGATGAAATGTCAAACTGTAAGATTGCTTTCATGTTCAGCTTTTCACAACACACGTCTGTGGAATGAAATCATAAAGACCAGACAAAAATATGTATGTACACAGTAAATCCAAGACATGATTAGCTAGCTGCCTAACGATGAGCAAATTAGCTATAAAGCTAACACCTTATCACATTAGGTGATGACACATTTCTATCTAAAGCCCATGATAGCTAAAGAGCTAAAGCTTCAATGAATTAGCATTAATTAATGCAACACAATTAGCTAATGCTACATTTTGGTTGACGTAGAAAAGCATGTGCAGTAAAATTGGACATCATTGTTTTTTTGTCTTCAATAAGTAATAATACATACACTATATTTCCAAAAGTATTCAGTCACCCATCCAAATCATTGAATTCAGGTGTTCCAATCACTTCCATGGCCACAGGTGTATTAAACCAAGACCCTCGACTGCTTCTACAGACATTAGTGAAAGAATGGGGCTCTCAGGAGCTCAGTGAAGTCTGGTGTGGTACCGTGATCGGACGCCACCTGTGCAACAAGTCCAGTTGTGAAATTTCCTCACTACTAAATATTCCACAGTCAACTGTCAGTGGGATAATAAAGTGGAAGCAATTGGGAGCGACAGCAACTCAGCCACAAAGTGGTCGGCCATGTAAAATGACAGAGTGGGGTCAGTGGATGCTGAGGCGCATAGTGCGCAGAGGTCAACTTTATGCAGAGTCAATCACTACAGGCCCTCAGATAAGCTCAAGAACAGCATAGAGAGCTTCATGGAATGGGTTTCCATGGCTCAGCAGCTGCATCCAAGCCTTACATCACCAAGCTCAATGCAAAGTGTGGTGTAATGCAGTGGTGTAAAGCGCCACCACTGGACTCTAGAGCGGTGGAAACGTGTTCTCTAGAGTGATGAATCACGCTTCTCTGTCTGGAAATCTGATGGACGAGTCTGGGTTTGGCGGTTGCCAGGAGATCGGTACTTGTCTGACTGCATTGTGCCAAGTGTAAAGTTTGGTGGAGGGGGGATTATGGTGTGGGGTTGTTTTTCAGGAGTTGGGCTCGGCCCCTTAGATCCAGTGAAAGGAACTCTTAATGCTTCAGCACCAAGAGATTTTGGACAATTTCATGCTCCCAACTTTGTGGGAACAGCTTGGGGACGGCCCCTTCCTGTTCCAACATGACTGCGCACCAGTGCACAAAGCAGGTCCATAAAGACATGGATGAGCGAGTTTGGTGTGGAAGAACTGGACTGGCCTGCACAGAGTCCTGACTCAACCTGATAGAACACCTTTGGGATGAATTAGAGCGGAGACTGTGAGCCAGGCCTTCTCGGCCAACATCAGTGTCTGACCTCACAAATGCTCTTCTGGAAGAATGATCAAAAATTCCCATAAACACACTCCTAAACCTCTTTGAAAGCCTTCCCAGAAGAGTTGAAGCAGTTATGGCTGCAAAGGGTGGGCCGACATCATATTAAACCCTATGGATTAAGAATCGGATGTCACTCAAGTTCATATGCATGTGAAGGCAGACACTGATGAAACACTTTTGGAAATATAGTGTAAAAATGAAAACAACCTTACAAATACTCACATTTTATCGGCTGTTGTCACCAGCAATTGGTGGGAAGCATTGGGAAGACGGACCTTAAAACCACTGTTGACAGTTTGAGGTACATATACATCGAGTGTGTTTACATGCACTTAATATTTCCAAGAACTGCAGAAAATTTGATTTTGTCAGTAATCAAGGTTGTTTACATGCACTTCTGTGGTCACATAATGGGGAAACTCCGGGTCAGACAGCAATCAGATTTCTGCTTTGCATCCAGCCAATAAACTCACAGAAGAAGACGTAAATGTAATGAAACTCAAACGTCATGCCACGGCCACGTTACATGAAAATATGAACATGCATCATCTAAAAGATGAAGAATATTTAAATCCTTAATTTCATCAAGCATGTAGTTGGTTTCAGCATCGCTTCAAAGTGTTTTGCTGCTTCTTGCGGCAACACTGCTTGCTCATTTCCAGCACCACAGTCTGTTTTCGCACCTGTGCAGACTGAGAAATCTGAAAGAAATCAGAGTAAGGTTCACATGCACCGAGAAATCTGATTACTGAGCTAAAAACTCCAGCTCTCTTTACTGGATTTCTAAATCAGATTCCTAGACCTTACTCTGATCAGAGAAATCAGAGTGTGCTGTTTACATAACAGAATAAGTCAGATAACTGCAGAAATCCGATTATGATTGGATCACTGAGGGCATGTAAATGAAATAAATATGTACTTCTACAGCTCCTTTGTTTCTGACAGTGAACCATATCAATGGGCCTGCCAGCAACTGATGATGTCCATTCAATAGAGTGACAACATCTGAATCTAGTTATATAAAATCCATTTTCATCAAAAGACTAAAACTATGAAAAGATGACTACATTTTAAAAAGTTGAAACACTGCATGTCAAAACATACATCAAAATCCAGCTGCTGCATTTTAAATCTGTGTAATCCCATTTGCTGATTTGAGCTGTTTTTCTGCAGCATGAGCGGCACCCATAAGGCCGTTCTCAGTATCCTCCTGTACAGCTCATTAGCATCTGAGTGCCTTGTCATGGAGAACCCAGGTGATGACATTAGATAAATGGGGCATGAGATTTTTCTCTCAGTACGAGGCCGGATATGGTAGGAGGTAATTGTGTTTCTGTATGTGCTCAGAAAAAGGTGAGATAAATGAGAAGGGAACTTTCTTTTGTGTGAGCTCACTAGTGGAAATCTAGTGTGTAGATGAACACAGCCTGGGCAGAGCCATACTTTAAAAGTAACATATTCAGAGCACATTTTAAATACATTTAGAATGCACTTTAATAAGGCACACTGAAAAACGCGTAACTCCAGTGACCGTCTTCCCTATTACTGGTTTCAGTTTCAACCACACACACACAACAAAAAAAAATATCACATCACATCAAACTCATCACATTGATTTATCAGTCTACTCAGGCTTTAGCAGAGCTCAGTAACACTGAGATTAATAACTGATCATCACATTGATTTATCAGTCTACTCAGGCTTTAGCAGAGCTCAGTAACACTGAGATTAATACCTGATCATCACATTGATTTATCAGTCTACTCAGGCTTTAGCAGAGCTCAGTAACACTGAGATTAATAACTGATTATCACATTGATTTATCAGTCTACTCAGGCTTTAGCAGAGCTCAGTAACACTGAGATTAATAACTGATCACATTGATTTATCAGTCTACTCAGGCTTTAGCAGAGCTCAGTAATGCTGAGATTAATAACTGATTATCACATTGATTTATCAGTCTACTCAGGCTTTAGCAGAGCTCAGTAACACTGAGATTAATAACTGATCACATTGATTTATCAGTCTACTCAGACTTTAGCAGAGCTCAGTAACACTGAGATTAATACCTGATCATCACATTGATTTATCAGTCTACTCAGGCTTTAGCAGAGCTCAGTAACGCTGAGATTAATACCTGATCATCACATTGATTTATCAGTCTACTCAGGCTTTAGCAGAGCTCAGTAACACTGAGATTAATAACTGATCACATTGATTTATCAGTCTACTCAGGCTTTAGCAGAGCTCAGTAACACTGAGATTAATAACCGATCACATTGATTTATCAGTCTACTCAGGCTTTAGCAGAGCTCAGTAACACTGAGATTAATAACTGATTATCATATTGATTTATCAGTCTACTCAGGCTTTAGCAGAGCTCAGTAACACTGAGATTAATAACTGATCATCACATTGATTTATCAGTCTACTCAGGCTTTAGCAGAGCTCAGTAACACTGAGATTAATAACTGATCACATTGATTTATCAGTCTACTCAGGCTTTAGCAGAGCTCAGTAACACTGAGATTAATAACTGATCACATTGATTTATCAGTCTACTCAGGCTTTAGCAGAGCTCAGTAACACTGAGATTAATAGCTGATCACATTGATTTATCAGTCTACTCAGGCTTTAGCAGAGCTCAGTAACACTGAGATTAATAACTGATCACATTGATTTATCAGTCTACTCAGGCTTTAGCAGAGCTCAGTAACACTGAGATTAATAACTGATCATCACATTGATTTATCAGTCTACTCAGGCTTTAGCAGAGCTCAGTAACACTGAGATTAATAACTGATCACATTGATTTATCAGTCTACTCAGACTTTAGCAGAGCTCAGTAACACTGAGATTAATAACTGATCATCACATTGATTTATCAGTCTACTAAGACTTTAGCAGAGCTCAGTAACACTGAGATTAATAACTGATCACATTGATTTATCAGTCTACTCAGGCTTTAGCAGAACTCAGTAACACTGAGATTAATAACTAATCACATTGATTTATCAGTCTACTCAGGCTTTAGCAGAGCTCAGTAACACTGAGATTAATAACCAATCACATTGATTTATCAGTCTACTCAGGCTTTAGTAGAGCTCAGTAACACTGAGATTAATAACTGATTATCACATTGATTTATCAGTCTACTCAGGCTTTAGCAGAGCTCAGTAACACTGAGATTAATAACTAATCACATTGATTTATCAGTCTACTCAGGCTTTAGCAGAGCTCAGTAACACTGAGATTAATAACCAATCACATTGATTTATCAGTCTACTCAGGCTTTAGCAGAGCTCAGTAACACTGATATTAATAACTGATCACATTGATTTATCAGTCTACTCAGGCTTTAGCAGAGCTAAGTAACACTGAGATTAATAACCAATCACATTGATTTATCAGTCTACTCAGGCTTTAGCAGAGCTCAGTAACACTGAGATTAATAACTGATCATCACATTGATTTATCAGTCTACTCAGGCTTTAGCAGAGCTCAGTAACACTGAGATTAATAACTGATCATCACATTGATTTATCAGTCTACTCAGGGTTTAGCAGAGCTCAGTATCACTGAGATTAATAACTGACCATCACATTGATTTATCAGTCTACTCAGGCTTTAGCAGAGCTCAGTAACACTGAGATTAATAACTGATCATCACATTGATTTATCAGTCTACTCAGGCTTTAGCAGAACTCAGTAACCCTGAGATTAATAACTGATCATCACATTGATTTATCAGTCTACTCAGGCTTTAGCAGAGCTCAGTAACACTGAGATTAATGGCAGATTCAAATACTTGTAGTTTAGTCGAACAAAGATCCTTGCTTGATGGACAAAAGACTTTTACAACATCATTTTTACTTGGAGTCTTTAAGGCAAGTACTTTTTGCATATTAAAATCATCTTAATATTCATTACTTACCCAATATTACACTTTTACAAATGTACTTTCCATCCCTTCTTAAATTTGACTTCTGTATGTGATGATTAGTGGAGCTCTAAAAGGTGCGGGACCTCATAAACAGCCAGTATGGAAACTAATATTCCAGACTGACATCGTCTCAAACTAAAAACAGTCTGCTGTTTAATATGTGCCGCTCCCTGCTGCAGGAGCGCTGTTCAAAAACTAACTTTTTATCGAGCTTTTCATGGCTCAATAAAACTCAAAGGTTTTCGTGTTTTTTTTCAGGCTTTTCAAAGGTATTTCAATCGCTCTGGTGCAGCAGCAGCTCAGACACTGCTAATGCAATCAAGCTTATTTTAGACAAGTAGCTCAAAAAGTAGGTTTTCATTGAAAAGTTTGAAATCAGTGTTTTTCATAACATACAACTCATTTAGTCACAGATAAATGCATAAAATGATTTTAAAATTCTGGTCCTGTGCACCTTCAAAGGTTTAAATGAGTAGAAAACTGAAAGTCTGAACAAGGAAAGCCAGTGTTAGACCCTCTATAACAAAGAAACAGAAGTGTAGAATGATAAGGTTTTATATTTTCAAGAATGAAGTGATAATTACTATGCAGAATTCCCTTATGTGTCAAAAGCAGTGTTCAAATCTCAGGGCAGAAAACTACTGTCATGTATGGGCTGAGGCAGGTTGGAAATGCGAAGTGACTTTATAAGGGGCATTCTCTGGGGGACCATGACAGTTACACTGAAATGTTTATCATTTCAGAATTTCTCTTTGTTCCCTAAACACAATTGAGCTGTTGTGAATATATACATTGACATCTTGTAAATATGATACATATTAAAATATCACTGATTTAACATGACTTCCTATCTTTTGAGCAGTGGTTTATGATATGGTTTTATTATTTTTTTGGCATTTTGGCGTTAAATCATCGCCACCTGTGCTTCCCTGCAGCTGCCTCTGATAAGGAGTAAATAGAATTAGTACCAGTAGTTCTAAGAACCGGTATTGGTACTCAGATTCAGTAGATAATCAAGGATCAGGTATCGTATTGGAAGGGAAAAGGTGGGATTGGTGCATTGCAAATGATAATAATCTTACAGCAAATGGCTGCAAGACTGGCCTGCCTTCACCCAGTGATCTCTTCAACTTGAACAAATGTGTAGAATGGTTGTCAAAACTCTTTTTATGTATGCCACCAAGCTGATGTCAACAACACCTTGGCAAAGCTCTTGGTTCCTTTAGCAATTATGCATGGCTCTTGTGCAAAGATTACCATGAAGATGAGACACACTGTGATCCAGTTTGATGTCTCTTCCAATCACACCTAGCAAAAACAAAGACGATAATTTAAAAAGAAAGCATTGAAAAACAATTTCAGGGTGATGCATTGTCGCTTTAGCCACAGGACACTGTCCACCTACAGCCGTCTGGACGAAACTGAAAAGGCCGTCTGAGTGCTTTCTTTGCTTGCGGCACAATGCGTGCCTTAACTAATTCCAGGTTTAAGAAAGAAACATCACTTTTCTGTGTAATGCCATTTTAATAGGGTAATGTCTAAGACAAACAGTTTACCTGTTCTTTTCAGTTCTGTTCACTTTCTGGTTCAATCCTTGCGTCTTGTTTTTTGACAGTATCCTCTCTTGTGGCGATTCGACATTTGTATTTAGGTGTCTGTGCTGAAGTGCCATCTTCGAAATGCACAGGAATCATTCAGAGAACACACTTTCTCTGAGTCTATTTATTGAGACGCTGTCCTTGTCTTTCCCTCTGCAGTGAAATCTCCTCTTCCTGCACTGTACAAGACAAATGAAGGCCCATCTGGGACATATCAAGATAAACATAAAAGTAGTTCAAGGCTGACAAGAAAATAAGAGTCATCCATCAAGCCCGCTACTACTTACAGGACTTGTCAGAGGAACACTGGGGTCCTAAACGCACAGAAGCTTGGCACTGTGCAACTTGGTGAACCATAGAGGCAGGATAAACAAGGAGCTGGGGAAGCAAAGGGTACGTACATTGAAGAGTGCTATTTGACTGTGCCTCTGGTGTAAATACTCCTGAAATACAGCAAGTGGCAGTGTAAGAAGACACACTGCCTGTGTCAGGATCTGGCCTCAGGTATCCTCCTCACGTCTTCACCATAATGCTTGGATGTATATTTCGTCTTGATTGCCTTGACAGGCTTCTCTGTGGGTTTATGGGCAATGAGGCCGTGTTTATTGAGCTCTGTCCTTCCAGTCACAGCTAATATTCAGTATGCGTCCTGCACAATGGCAGCAGAGAGTGGAAGGCCGAACCACTGAGCATTAGGACATGCCGTCCATGGTTATAAGTTGGCATGGTGGTGAACTGTGATGAACTATATGAGCCAGGCCTTCAGATTGGGCAATAATTATCAGAACTTAATAAAAAACAAGGAAAAATACTTCTATAACTTGTTCATTTCTGCCAGCATTCATAGTTTTGCTCTGACTGTACATCCTTTATTAGGGCTGCATCGATACCATTTTTTTCAGATCAAGCATGAATAAGTTATTTCGTACTTACTGATACCGATTCTGATATCATACTGAGTAATGTACGTAGAACTAAGCAGTTATTAATATAAATGAGGGCCGTATACCTTAGCAGTTAAATCATTCAAATCTAGCTGATCCTAAATGACATGCATTAACCTTGGATTGAGCAGAGTTACAGTGGAGAAGAGTTTGGTCCATGTCAGTAAAGCACTTCTGTACAGCTGTAAAGTATGTTTCATAGTTTTGATCCCTGCTCTGCATCTGTTTCTTTCAATAACAGTCTCTGTAGCACACCAACAGCAAGAATCATATCCGAAACTAACACATCCTGAGGAGCTCACATGCAGAGTTTTATGTCGTTTTTGTTGTCCTCTAAAGTCAGACATACACTGTGCAATTTTAGAAATCTTGTTCTTTGGTGATTCACACTGGACATTTGAATAGACCATTGCGTACAGACAAAGCCTATGATTTATTTGCTCTCACTGTACGAAAATGCTTGGTCTGGTTGACATGCTATGTGAAACGCAGCTCTTACAGACTGCTCTGTGCACTGAAACTAAGACTAGGCGGTGATATACAGGGTAGGACATTAAGGCCTACAGCCTATTTTACAAAAGAATCTTTGTATTAACATTTATACCCTGCAGTTCTATTCAGTCAAACACACTAAAGTCAGTGCGGAGTTTGGTAGCAAATATAGACTTTTCGCTTCCATTTTGTTAGTCTGTGTGTCTCCACTTGTACTGGGGAAGTGGCTGTAATTGTGTTTGTGTGTATTTAAAAAGGGACGTTGACTTCCTGACAGGAATCTGCCAAGGCGGAATGTTTAAAGCGATCAATAACTTTGTGTCTGACCACCATGGAGTCCATAACACTTCACTGTCTGAGCAAAGCTTCCTTCACTGCATTGGTTCATTACCATTGCAGCACACACTCAGCTTATGTGACACGGTACCCAGAGGTGGCAAGTACCTCATAACTGTACTTAAGTCATTTTTTTTAGGTATCTGTACTTTACTTGAGTATGTCTGTCACGTAATACTTTTTACTTTGACTCGCTAAATTTCAAAAGAATAATCTGCGTTTTTTACTCACTACATTTTCAAAACAGGCTCATTAGTTTTATCAATCTATTTATTTACGTATTTATAATATATATATATAACGATGTGCAAACTGGAATTCTATGGTTGAGGGGGGGGTGGGGAGCAGGGTGAACCTGTGATTGACTAGTTTCACACTTACAGGCAGTGCACCATGAGCATGGAATAAACAAGGTGACAGCATTAAGGTAGTGCTTACCCTGTTAGAAATAAAGCTACCATGCAGGTACATGATTCGTTCATCAAGGTAAATACAATGTAAGTGGACCCTCAAAGGTGCAACAGCGGTCCAATTGTGTAAATAAATTAAATAAGTTTTAAATAAGTTTTCCTAGTGGAAAAGTAGATGTTTGTATCTTTTTATAAAATAATGTTTTAAAACCGAACAATAAAATAAAAGCCTTGAGACAAGATGGGGGGTGTGAAATCAGTACAGCTTAGAAAATATCATTTCAATGGATTATGGCACATGTTCCCTGACCCCCGAGGGTACCACCACAGTGACAAAAAGGGTACTGCCCCAGTGACAGTGCCATGCCTTTTTTTCTGAGTGTACGGATGAAACATCTGAAGAAAAACTGTATCCATGGCCTTACTGAGTATCAGAGTGGGTGATCAGGGGAGTCGGGTGAATTCCCGGTGGGCCGCTTACTGTGATCTGGTGTTCAGTATTGACTGTTAAAATAAAAGTAAACAGTTTTTTCTTTGCTGAGATTCCAACAATGTCCATCGCAAATGCTTCTAAAGGAATTGGTTTTGTGGATGATGCCTGCAGTTCTAGTATAAACCATTATGACCATTATGTACGCTCAGTTTCACAGATGTGTGCCTCTAACCCTCAACAACAATATAGTCTTTATAAAAAAATTAATTAGCCAAGATTTTTTAAAAATACTTGTACTTTTTACTTTAAGTACATTTAGGGGCATGTACTTTTGCTTAAGTAAGGAACCTGTTTACTTCTGCCACCTCTGATGGTATTAGCGAGTACTGGATGTTGGCATCTGTGAATACCAGCATCCAATATACCAGGTGTTTACATCTTAACAATGTAATTATGCATTATCATTTAAAAAATGGGTGGAGTTCCTCTTTAATGAAACAGATGGGGGATAAACAGGTGGGCTTTCAAAACAACTGATTCAAAAAGCAAGGAAAAACAGATCTATTCTTTAGACAGGAAAAGCCCCTTGACAACAGGTTTGGATTTGTATATGTGGAAAACAACACAACAGGCTCCATCTCTAAGGTTGGGAGCAAGTGACAATGCAGCACATCTGGGGCATCCAGCAGAGTCGCATATGACCCGAATGACAGTTTCAATGAATGTTCCTTATTGTGAGATATTAATCCGAATCCATATATCCTGTGGGAAATAAAGCACTGGCTGGGCCCAGAACCCTCTCGCTGCCACTTTGTGTTTTAATTGAATTAAATCCAATCGGATGAACTTGGGCACAGTCTGCTTTAATAAGTTTGACGTGTTTGTATTAAAGAACCGACATGAGAAGAAACTGCAGCTGAGTCAGCATGTAGAAAAAGCCGACACAAATGAGCGAGACTGCGCTTTCAATGAGTGTGAAGAGCACTGCGCTTGAACCCGGCCAAGCTGAGGTCACTAATCTTCCACCAAGCAAAAATAATGAACCCAAATTAAGAAGTATAAAACTTGCCTGCCTTTCTTTAAGTATAAACAAAGTCTCTGCCGGCGCCTGGAACTCCAAATGAATCTCCTCTGCAGGACAAAGATAACTCTCCAGCTCAAGGCCAAGGGCAGTTGTTGTAATTAGACGAGATTACCTCTCAGTCCTGACTCCTGCTCCTGTACTGTATGTGAGGCCATTCGTCTCCGAGCCCCTCGGGAACTTTCGGCATCCTTGATCTGTGTCAGTGCTTGGCTCTGCTTCCCTGGCCTGAAATTACTTATCTATTTACATTTAAATTCTTCGCTCCAGCCCACCATCAATGGAATGGGATGGAGGAACAAACAAGGGGCCACCACACTCCGCTGCCGTCTGACAGGAAATACAAGTGCCTTCCCTCCCTCCCCCATTCCATTCAACGGTCCATCAGAGGCAGGGCATTATGGGAAGATCCGCTAGATAAATGTTTGGAAGGATCCCAGCAGGTCCTTTGATCATCCCAATGCAAGCCAAAGCTTCGCAATTTATCAACGCCACCATGTGGATCACATCCCATTAGTTACCCAGGATTTCACCTTACAAACAGTTTTCTTCTACAGTAGTGAGAACCTGGTCAATGTAGAGTATTAGTCATTTTAAAGGAGAATTCCAGCCTAAAGTTAGTCATTTGCGATGTTACACTGTTAGATATAAAGGTTCTGTGCAGGTACATTAAGGTTCATTAAGGTCTACATGTTGCATTTTTCCCAGTATGTAAAATTCAGTAAACAAACAGTAATTGTGCAACAACAACAGTCGTGGGGTGGAGGTTAGGGACCTGGCCCTGTGGCCAGAAGGTCGCCAATTCGACCCCCAGCGCCGACAGTACATGACTGAGGTGTCATTGAGCAAGACACCTAACCCCCAGCTGCTCCTCAGGTGCTGTGGATAGGGCTGCTCACTGATCGGGTTAAGTGTGCCCACTGCCCCCTAGTGTGTGTGTGTGTTCACTAGTGTGTATGTGGTGTTTCACTTCATGGATGGGTTAAATGCAGAGGTGAAATTTCCTCCTTGTGGGACTAATAAGTATCACTTAAAACATGCCTAAACGTTAGTATATGACTGTCTAGAACCATGGAAATTGTTCTTTACATGGCTAAATAGTGCTTCTCTGTGCTTCTCACCTGGTTCCTAAACTCCTTCATCATGGTCAAAAAGGTGCAAGTCTTTACTTCCTACGGAGCCCCAAGAAAGCTCAGCTGTGTGAGGGATACTGGTGAACTTTTAGCGCTGTACCATCAAAACCATTCACCCAAACTGCACCTCAGTGTTCTACGGCAACTGCTCCACATCTGACCATAAAGCACTCCGGCGGGTGGTGGAAACCGCCTGTCGCATCACAGGTACCCAGTTACCCTCCACTGAGAACATTTTCCATGAGCACGGCCTGGGTAGAGTGAGGAACATCATCAAAGACGTTTCTCATCCTAACCAAGGACTTTTTACCCTCCTCCCATCTAATCTAATCAATGAGGGAAAAGCTGTTGTACACAGCCATGTACAGAACCATTGTACAGAACCATTTTAAAGTGCTTATTTGCAGCATCACCATTGCTGCCACCATTTGTTCCACCATTGTTACAGCCTTTTTTGGCTCTATAGAACTCTTTTTGCTACGAGTGGCAGGATTAGTGATATAGCATTAAATATATTAATAACAACCCACCCCCAAGTATCCAAGTCAAAATATCATCAGAAGGGGGTTTTTATAGCCTTAAAACAGGAAAATCTGTCTTTAGAGCCTGCAGCACTGACGTAAGTCACAGTTAGGCATGTTTACAACAGATGTAGAGTGTCCCTGTAAGTGTTCACAACACAACACAACACAACATGCTAGGATTTGCATTTGCATTCATAGAAAATCCAATAAAATCTCAAGCATTTGTAACAGAAGTTTAAAACATTCTGATCCAGTGTTTTGGACAACAGTCATTATTGACCACTCATTTAACAAAACCCAGAACGATGAACAGGCCGTTGAGCTGAAATAATCTATTCCTTTTTTTTTTGCGCTGTTAATCTTCTTTAGCAAGCCAAACAAAAGACATAAGTCCCATTGTCAGCTCTTTCTATGTTGCCTGATACAATCGTATGGAGCTGTGCAAGAAAACGAAGATGAATTGTTTTTATCAGCCAGGGTGATCAGCAGTAATTCAATAGGCCCCATCAGCTCTGATGCAAAGCCTGTCCAGTAAAGAAGGACAATAGGTGAAAATTTTACACAGAACGTAAGTGAAACTAAATCTAAATGGCTAAATGAAGTGGAACCGCCAGGCCCAGTTAGATCCCTGCCTTGGCCGCAGAGGTGCTGCAGTGCCCTCTCTCTGTTTGATTTTACAGATCCATTTAATTTGGGAATTAGGGTCTCTTCTTCGTGGCCATTGCTGGAGCTTGTGAATATCTAGACCAACTCTAATGAGAAGAAGAGGGAATTTTGTTCAACAGCAAAAAACATAATGGCCCCCAGTTTAGACAATGGATGTGTACAATGAAACGGTGGTAAACGTTTTACAGCGTAATTGGTTGGGTGGATGTATTCCTTGGGTAAGAGTGAAGCTCTGGCTAATTTGAGGCACTAGATTTATACCAACATCAGGATGTACTGCATCTCAAGCAAAGCCATATGTGATAACAGAACCTGACATAATGCAAACCTGTTTTAATTGTACAGCCCTCACAGAGGCGCTCATCAGGGAACTCTGTTAAGTTAATGAAGACTGAAATGCTGAGGCCATCAAATCCAGAAATCCTCATAGACCTACTGCGGGTAATCCTGATATAGCTGGGTGTGAAAAAAGTCCATACGGACCGAACACTGCAGGTGCGAAAAACATTCCCCTTACAAACTGGCTCAGCTCAAGAATGAAAGATCAGTCCAGCCAGATGGAGGAACAAGTACTTAAATGATGGCCTATTATATAATAAAAAATGAGTAATTATTCTGACCGAAACCAACATTTGAAGATTGAACATTAAAGATTTATTTTCAGAAAATAAGTTATTGTTTTGACATAGTAAAACAATATTATGGGAACATAAGTCATTATTTAGAGATAATAGCATTATTTCAAGATGGCGAGTCATTAATTAGAGAACATAAGTCAAACTTTTGTCAGAAGTGAAAAATTTGAGAAAACGAATAATTATTATATAGTTAATAGTTCAAAACGTAACTCATTATTTTGACAATGTAAGACAATATTTTGAGAAAATAAGTCATTATTTCAACATAGAATTTGTTTTAGAAAAGAGGTCACTGAAGAAAATGTCATTATTTCAAGACAGCAAGTCAATATTTAAAGAAAATAAGTCATTATTTTGACATAAGTCAATATATATTCATGAATATACATAACAACGTCATTATTTCACATTATTGTTTTGAGAAAAGAAGTTATTATAAGTTATTCAATTATTTAAAAACAATATCAGTATTTTAAGATAGTCACAAGATAAGATAACACAAATCTTTATTTTAAAAAAATAATCATTTTGACAGATTAGGTCAGTATTCAAAAATAAATGGATTTTTTTTATTTTATACATTTTTTTATTTCAATAAAAAGTCAATATTTTGATGAAACATCACTATTCTCACATATGTCAATATTTTTAAAGTAATGATTTCAAGAAAATGAGACAATTTTTAGTCAATATAAGTCAATAGTAAGTCAATATATAAAAAATAAGTCATTGTTCTGACAGACCAATTAAAAAAAATACCTCATTATTTCAAGAAAATACATTTTGACTCCAATGTCAACATTTTAAGAAAATAAATGTGCTTTGAGAATGTCATTATTTCAACATAAGTCAAAAATATGAGATAACAAGGCATGACTGCTGAATCTTGTTTAATACAATGTCATTATTTTGAGAAAATAAGTTATTATTTCAACACAGTCAATATTTTTGGGTCAATTTTTTTTTGCTCTATCAGAAATGGAGATTGTAAAAACATGGCAGTTGATTCTGTTCTCCTCTACCTGGTGGGAGTGGGCTTCTATATTCAACACAGTAAATGCTGTGCAAAGCCTTTCAGGCTCAGATAATGACGAGCAAGATTACTTTTAAAGGCCTGCAGTCAGGAGTGATGTAATAGTCTTGAAAATGCAGAGTTGTAGACGGTAATTTCCTCAGGCTGTGTCTGATTTTTTGAAAAGGAGCAAGAGGTTCATCTTCTTATCACCAAAATCAGAAATCATTCCAAGCTTTTATTGAGGAGGGCTGTATAAATGATAAGGGGCATTAGAGGAAGCCTTCATATTGTAGAGATTCTGGGAAAACATTATCTGCCTGAGATTTACCTTGACCAGATACACTAATCCCTTTTCCCGGAAGATTAAAATGAAATTAAATATTTCTGCTTGTGGCCTTCAGCCGGAATTATTGCAGAATGTATGCTAACTTGGCTGCCATAATCAAAACAGCCTTGACACCCTGGAGAAACTTTAAACTGGCTGCATCCCAGTTCTCTAAAGAACTGTCTGATCTAGAGAAGTAAAATGGGAAATACACTCTTTTTTGAAAACGTCTACCATTAAATGGTAGAATTGTAAACAAAGTCATTCAGAGTGGTTTGGTGTGAAATGCAGTTCTAAAGAAACTTAGAGAGTCAGAATTGTTCACAGTGGTGGTGATAGGAACCAGACATCTGAAGAGCTTCCTGCCTCTAAAAGCTTCCTCATAGGACGTTCTTATGTGACATAGTTCTGAAAATGCTGCCTGATGTCCGAGTCACTGCTTTGCAAGAGTTTTGAGAAGTTTTAGCCTAAAACTAATTTTAAAGCTCTATTCATCATCAACATCACATATAAAATAACCATTTATGTAGACGTGGCAACACCTGTTTCCTATAGCCGCCACTGTAAAGAAATCTGAGTTGCTAAGTTTCTCTACAGTGAGCCATTTCACATCAAACCACTCTGAATGGCTTTGTTTGCATCTCAATCTTTGAATTATGCAGAATTTTTGGAAAATTGGTGGAATTCTCCTTCAAACTCTATTTGCAGTATCTGTAGCATACTGGATTACCAACGACTATAATTATGTTTCCCTGCACTCAGAAGAAGAACAGAAAACTATTGATTCAAAACCCACTTATTACAGAACGCAGTGGACAGATGCTGAAGATAATAATCATCTTGTGCATTGAAAAAAGCAGAAAACTCTGTTGTAAATTATTTTCAAAAGTATTTTCGATCATAATCAGTTGCATGCGACATATGCAGCAGTTAGACATAATGAAGGTGGAGGTGGAGTGCATTCCAGCAGCTGGCTTGGTGTTCCTGCCCAGTATACTCCACTATGCTCTCTGTTGGAGATCAGACTGATTCTCAGTGACCAAGTCCTCAAAACAGATGCCACTGAAAGGCAGCTCTGTTATGTATTTTGCATTATGATGACAATAAATAACACTTTACTTCAGCGGCAGGAGAACAATGGCTTCATAGCTCATGTACAGTGTATCATAAAGACTTAATATTTACTCATTAATCATACAAATGAAATGGCTAACCCAGTGATGTTCCTCAAAACCATTTTATTTCCAGATTTTAAGCTTTTTAAAAAGCATTTTGTTGTGTTTTTATGCAAGCTTCTGAAATGGTCACTTTGGGGTCAGCCATGAGCTGGAGGTTAGGGAACCAGCCCTGTGACCAGAAACCCCTGAGCCGACAGTATGTGACTGAGGTGCCCTTGAGCAAGGCACCTAACCCCCAACTGCTCCCCGGACACTGCAGATAGGGCTGCCCACCGCTCCGGGCAAGTGTGCTTCCTGCCCCCTAGTGTGTGTGTGTGCATTCACTAGTGTGTATGTGGTGTTCCACTGCACAGATGGGGTAAAATGCTGAGGTGAAATTTCCCAATTGTGGGACTAATAAGGGTCACTTAAAGGGTCCATGTCACAAAAAACATTCTCATTTTATTATTTTTGTGATGTCATAAAAACTGGCACAGTTACATACATACATCTGTTCAGCCCACAGCAGTGTAGGTCCACCTATTCATAAAGTTATTAGGCATCTTTCAGTCTGGGTTGTTTTTGAATGAGGCACAATGCAGGGCAGCCAATCAGAACAGAGCTAATTTGCATGTATCAGTCTTAAAGGCACAGTAACAAGAACAGGCTGTTTATTTCTAAAGAATAAGGTTGGACTATGAACACTCCAAGAACCCTTTGCATGATAAAAAGATTCCTTGTAAGATTCCTTGTGCTTCAGATTGATGGAGAATGTGCTGTAGATGGTTCTAAACAGAACCTTTTCGAAAAGGGTTCTGTATAGCACCAAAAATGGTTCTGTTATAGTTGCTATATGGAGTTTGATACAATAGAAAAACCCTATTTGGTGCTCTATAGAACCATTTTCAAAACATTCGTTATAGAGCAACCCATGACACATGACTCATCAATCTGAAGAACAATTTCACGATGGATGTAAAGAACCATTTAGGCATGCAAAGGGTTGTTTTAGTGTTTATGGTTCTATATAGAATCATGTTCTTTGCTAAAGAACCCTTGAAGAACCATCTTATTTAAGAGAAGAACCTTGGAAAAGGGTTTTATATAGCACCAAAAAGGGTTCTACTATTGCCACAATATCAAGTTTGTTACTATAGAAAAATCCTTTTTGGTGCTATATAGAACCCTTTTCAAAAGGTTTCTACATAGAACCATCCACAACGTATGTTCCATCAGTTCTATATAGAACCATTTTCTTCACTAAAGAGCCCTCGAAGAACCATCACTTTAAAGAGTGTAGGATATGGGCTGTTTAAGCATGGTTCTTATTTAGAACACAAACATTTGGACATTTTCCCTTCTTCAGCCGTGATGCACCCCTAGTCAAGTAGTCTAGTCTTCTTCAAGCAGTTTATCTTCTCTTTTATTTCCTCCTATTTTAGCATCGCCTCACTGAACAAACACATTTTCTTTCACTAAACTCACTAAACAAAGAGAGGCTTGGTTAGCCCCATTACATTTGAAGCTGGGCCTTATTTTAAATAGTGTTTATTTGCTGAAGTGTAATGTGTTTATTGCAGTCTCAGTAGGCACTGTGATAGAGGATCCAGTCTTGAGGTCCCGGTGTTAATCCATCTTGCAGGTCACATGGCCGAGACTGAATTTTCCAGCTTGTTTGTGTTTGTTAGGATTCACTGAGGCATGATGAATGTGGGGTGACTCTCAGTTCAGGGAGGGTTTTTTTATTTTTTATTTGACCGTGCAGCTGGGGCTGAACTGTATAAAAACGCTGCCAAAATCGACAAAACTAAGAAAACCACGCAATTTGCCTCATTTAGATGCACTGGAGGTGAGCATTAGAGTGTCTGCACCTCATTTGTAATCTGGGTCAAGGTGCAGCAAAGTGTTGTCGAGAAGACAAGTACACCACAGTAGCAGAGTTCGTAGAACTTGAACATGGCATAATGAAATAAGGACCTGCTAGTTGTCTCAGCTTTAGGATTAAGAGACCCTTATTAGTCCCATAACAGGGAAGTTTCACCTCCACATTTTACCCATCCGTGCAGTGAAACACCACATACACTCTAGGGGACAGTGAGCATGCTTGCCTGGAGCGGTGGGCAGCCCTATCCACAGCGCCCAGGGAGCAGTTGGGGTTAGGTGCCTTGCTCAAGGTCATGTGCTGTCGGCTCAGGGGATCGAAATGGCGACCTTTTGGTCACAAGGCTGGTTCCCTAACCTTCAGCCCACGACTGCCCCCTTTTTTTGCTGTTCGTTGAATGTTTCCATTAACCCCTTAAAATCCCAGGCTTGTTACATACTGAGGCTTACTATTCAGTAGCTACAGGGACTTCAATACAAACTGGTTGAGCTATTTCATGTAATAAAACTTAGGGCCTGCTCGTGGGCCCATGACCATGTATGAGGTTTAGGGGACCATATCATGGAACAAATTCTTCTACTTTTTTCAAAATAAGTATGATGTGAAAGGAAACGTTGTTAAAGAGGAACATGTACCCATCAATATATCCTGTAAACATGTAAAAAGAGATTTTCTGGGCAAAAGACTAGGAAAACCCTCTTCTGATGATGTAACTTGAAGGTGAGAAGGTGGATTTTTGAAGGTGGACTAATTGAAATGTTTCTCTGCCTCTTGTTAGCTGTGAATGCAGAAGGAAGCCAGATAGTTGACATTTCTGCTCGACAGCCAAATATCACAACTGTAAAAATGAGCCTATACACTGATAAGTGGCTGTGAGAGACAGGGTGTGGGGTGAGGTGGGTCCCAATGGTTGTATGATGTATTTGTATAATGCACGATGGGTATTGTAGTGAGAAAATGCCATGTTACACAAGAATTTACAGAATTTAATATGACATGAAAAATAAAATCTTAAATCTTCAGAAATATTGGACACAGAATGATTGCAGTGTACAGTAATGGGCAACTGAACATTCTTCTCCTCTTTCAGGAGCCCATCCTTACTCGACAGAATGTTTATCTAGATTATGGATAACAACAACTTCTATTATTTATTGAAAAGTTGCACATTTTATCATATTTTGCGATGCCCACCATTTTAGAAATGCAATAAACCACTTGAAGATGTTTATTACATACAAGGGGGTTGTACTTCATTTCGCATCATGCTTAACAACATCCTTACCTGGGATAAAAATCACTGTAATGCATTTCCTCAAGTAGCTTATTGATTTATTGTAAGCCAACACGTTTACATCCACCTATTCAGCCTACAGCAGTTTAGCTCCACCCACTCACACTGAGGTTATAAGAAGTGTTTCAGCCTGGACTGCTTTTTGAATAACACACTGAACAACACAGGTCAGCCAATCAGAGCACAGCGGTCTTTGGTCTTTAAGGCGTAGTAAAAAAAAAAAACAGCCTGTTTGATTTTAAGAGTTGAAAAATTATAATATAAGAATTAATCATGACTGTTTTGGTACATAAAATCACATAAATATCATAAGTGGACCTTAGGGGACAAAAAACCAGAAATACCAAAAATTGTAAAATACGGTCTTTAAAACAATAAATACACTTCTGTTAATAAAACGAGGTTCATTGTGGAAATAATTACTCTGAATTTGGTAAAGTACGTTTCTATGGGTTCATTACTGAATATTCTCACATAAATCCAGTGGTGGACAGTAACTAAGTAAATGTAATTAGTTACTGTACTTAAGTAGTTTCTTTCTGTATCTGTACTTTATTTAAGTTTTTCCATTTTGGGCGACTTTCACTTTCACTCCACTACATTTCAGAGTCTAATATCTGACTTTTTCCTCCTACATTTTGAGAAATCTGTCGCTCCTTTTGGTTTCTGTGTGTATAAAAACGTAACATGTCAAAACAAAAGAAGCGCAAAGCCAGAGCACCAATCAGGGCCCAGCGGTCACTTTGTTCTGAGCTGGTTTTGACCTGTTGGTCATACCGACCCAGTGCAGCACACGGTTCAACGTCAGCACATCAGCGTAAAAATGTGGGAGCACGTACGTCGACCTAAATGACGAACCAACCTAACTTTGTGTAAATAGAGCACAATATAGAAATATGTCCACATATGCAGTCGAGACTGACGCGGCTTTTTTCTGAATTTCTACAAACACCATTTCATTTTATAGTAAATTAGTTTGGGCTGGTTTATGTTTATGAACAGACGCCTACAGATCAACATAGTAAAGGAGCTCATCTGTGATCCTGAGTTTAAAGCCAGTTTTTATTCAACTTAAACTTGGAACTAAGTTGTAAATAAATCTGAAACTGAAACTTTGCTTGTGTGTAAAAAGTGATTTCAGAGCCACTCGGTTCTCCCTGATGGAAACTGTTTACCTTCAGTGTTTTGTGCTTCTGATCATTTTAATAGACGTCAGCGTCACTAATTAATGACGTTCTATTAAAAGACTGGTTTACCAAGAGAGACGCTGGAGGACTTTCACCTGAACTGAGTTCATGAAGCCAGTCTGGTTATAAACATGATAACAGGACATCAGAGCCAGAATTACTCTTTTAGTACTTTTACTTTATACTTAAGTACATTTGAAGATAAATACTTTAGTACTTTTACTCAAGTGGAGGTCTAAAGGTAGAAAGTTCTACTTTTATTGGAGTAATATTTTACCTTGGGTGTCTCTACTTTAACTCAAGTACATGGTTTGTGTACCACTGTATAAATCAAGCTTGTTGCTGACAGAGTTGTGGTTTTGAGTTTATAGCCAGTGAGAACGTAATACTTTCTTCGCATCAGTAGAGCTACGAGCTCCTGTACTTTGTTGCGCGGGGCCTTAATCATTTTTGCTATGGCTTTATTAGACTTGACGTCTTTCATCTTTGCGAGAATCGTGGAGTGCCGCATGTGACACGGTTAATTTAATAACGGAGACAGGCTTTTGTCTCACATCAATCTGAAAGACAACTGAAATTTCTCTCCTCTCACTTTGGGAACAGTTAAGAACTTATTGTAATCTGGACTCAGATCTCCCCTTGACGTTACCTTTGTATCACATCTAAAAGGAGCTACTTCATTGCCCAAACTGCTCTGTTCGTTGGGATACAAGCACGTCCTTGAGGAACCTTTATAAAGAGCAAATAATTCAACAGTCAGTTTGAGCGATCACCGTGTCCCCGGGTAGCAACCACATAAAGATTCGGTTTAAGCCGAAACGAAGTCGTAGGTATGCTCAGTATAATGTTTCTCTGTCCATTTTGGACCGTTCTGAACGTTGATGAAATCCATGCAGTACAACAGAACAATGTCTTAATTACTTTGCATCATTTAATGCACCGCGGGTTCTTTCAAGGAAGAATTAGTAGAGACCATCTAATCTCTTTTTAACTACAAGAGAGAAGAATAAGTCTATAAAGCAGCCTGCTTCCAATTTCCCCTGACTTATTTTACAACACTCTGCCAACCCATTAGAACTGTCGAGTACTCCATTAACCTAACAGTGCTGTAAAGCTCTAAGTAGAGGCATAGCTCTGCCTGATTTGGGTTGTCTGCTCACATAATACATGGACAGTGTTGGCACTATAAGTATAAGACTATGAGTAATGGGAATACCAGATGATGTACACTGAAAGTTTGCATTATTAAAGAGGAATTCCATTCATTTTTCCAAATTTCCATAAGACCACCATTGATATATAAGCGAAGTCCTTCAGTGTTTTAATGTGAAATGGGCTATTCTAGAAAACCTTACTGACTTGGATTTCTGAACAGTGGTGGTGATAGACCACGACCACTGAAGAACAGGGTAAAAGGGGGCTAACAAAGTATCAGAGAAACAGATGCACTACAGTCTGTAACTGTAGAACTACAAGAGCTCCTATATATTAAGTGGGGCTGATAAAATGGACAATGAGTGTAGAAACAAGGAGATTGTTGACATTGTGAGTCAAATTAATGCAGCATGGACCAACATTACTTGGACAACAGTCTGGTTCCATTGACTTACATTAAAAGTAAAGTATGTCTTTTCCTTCTCCTGTAAAGGTTTTGAAGATACAAGGTTTTGTTCTAATAGCAGCAATACGAGTGCTCAATGGTAAGAAATTATATGCCATGTCACTGTTTATTGTTTATTGTACAGCTAAAAAGATGAAACTGGAACGTACATTAATAACAAGGTTAATAAAACAGTTAATAATTAAACCAGTACTCTTCTATAAGAGCACCTCAACACAGCGTAGTATTAGCTACAGTTATGGGCCATTTTTAATTCAGTGTTTCAAAGAAAATCTCCTGTAAAGTGGCTTTTAGAGTCAGAGCTTGGTGTGGCGTGCATGGGTAAGAAAGCGAGTGCAGTATGTTAATGTGTACTAGCCTGCTGAACTCATTCTACAGGGAGATTCACTCGAAAGAGGCCCTGAATATTCTATAATAACTCACGCTAGGATGAAGCAATCTGAATGAAACAATGTGCAACGTGCTCCTCAGTACATGGAGCTTTCGAACAAGCCGGGATGCCCCTGCGTCCGAGCGATGAGGTAGGCTCCAGCCATCACAACGTTAAACCTCTGTTTGCAACTTCTGGGTTCCTCCCCCACTCCCGTACCCGTTCAGGTGTCTGGCAGAAAACAGAGAAAACTTCCAGCATTGCATGGATTACACATGCAACATGTTATGTAGTGTATTTTTTTTTTTGGTTCAGATTGCTTCATCCTAACGGGAGCTATAGCAGAATATTCAGGGCCTCTTTCAAGTGAATCTCCCTGTATTAAGATTAGCACATAGTATATGCCTTAGTATTAGTGTATAGTACACAACTGAGACATAGCTTCCATCTACAGTCGACTAGTCACAAAAATCTTTCCAAATGCTTTGATTAAAGCCTTTTCAGTGTAGGGAAGCCTTCATCAGGGTATCTTTATTCTTGTCCACTGCCATGTCCAGTGCCAATCTCTCTGCAGGAGCACCCAGCTCTCTGACAGGATATTACATTTAATTTCATGACAGCGTGTCAGTGGTGCAGCGTGTGCTGGACTGGAGATTTTGGGCCATATTATAGCCATTCTTGGGCAGCACTTGTTATCGGACTCTACACTAATATGCAGTGCTGGGACAGAGGTCAGCCAACAGCTCCTGAATGAAACTAGTAGGAAAAATGTGGTTTATTTTGCAGCTTTGTGGCATGAAACTCTCTTAAAAATGGGTTTTAAAGGGTTTCAGTAAAAGCAATAGTTATATATACAATTTCAAAAAAGGCCTCTAGAGCACAGACAGTGGTTCTATATAGAACCATGAACATGCAAAGAACCATTTGCATGCTTAAAGTTTCCTTTGCATCCTAAAGGGTTCTTCAGATTGATGGAGAATGTGCTGTATATGGTTCTATATAGCACCAAGAAGGGTACTTCTACTGTTACAAGCTTAACACCATAACAATAGCAGAACCCTTTTAGGCGCTATGTAGAACCATTTTCAAAACAGTTCTATACAGAACCATGAACAACACATTCTCCATCAATCTGAAGAACCATTTCGTAATGCAAAAACTCTAAGTCATGCAAATGGTTCCTTGAGTGCTCATGGTTCTGTATAGAACTACTGTCTTTACTACAGAACCCTTGAAGAGCCATCTTTTTAAGAGTATAGAACCATGACATCTTAAGGAACCATTTCAATGCTTGATTGGTTCTTTGCGAGGTTAAGTAATTCTATTCAACGATGGAACCAATATCTAGTTCTATATTGCACCAAAAAGTTCCACAGTTGTGTCAAAATCTTAGAACCTTGTTTTTGTAAGGAGTAGTGTGTGTGTGTATTCACTAGTGTGTATGTGGTGTTTCACTTCATGGATGGGTTAAATGCAGAGGTGGAATTTCCCCATTTGTGGGATTAAAAAAAAGTATCACTTAAATAATGAGTTTATGTCCATTATCTTTTATTGATAAATCAAATGGAAGTGATGTGGCAAGTCAACTGGAAGACTCTCATTCACTGTGCTTGCTTGGAACATGCAGTTACAGTGATATAAGATCCTGTGGCAATGGGTGTCCACACAGCAGGTTACAGCGATCCTACCCATTTTCATAACTTAGGTCTTGGTGTTGTCGTAGAGAGTGGGGGGGTCGCTGTGTTAGTAAAATATCTTCGGGATGGGACACTGTATCTCGACTCCAAAGTGTGCAACATAGTGCCAAAGCCCTGATTCTCAACAAGTACGGACGCAAATCCTTGGCACTGAAAGTTGTGATAGAGTTTGTAATTCGCTTTGTGCTTTTCGAGTTGGGTGGAAGATTTGACATCGCTTGCTCAATGGTTCTCTGATTGGCAGCAAGTACAACTGGGTGGAATATGGGTGGAAACCTAATATGGTCCTGCAGCTGAGCTAAAGCTTAAAGCAGAGCAAAGTAAGTTTGCATTTTTGCTTGTATTATATTTTTACACTACACTAGGACATCAGCACATACTGAGACAGATTTACAGCCAAGATGGTAAAATGGACTCAAAATGTTGTGGCTCCCAAGGTGGTTTGACTTTTGTTGAAAGGCCAAAATGACTCTTATTAACATTTGGGCTGCGACCCCTGCACTAGAGTAGTGTGCACACCACAGACTGTCTGGGCGCTGCACTTCCGCACTTTGCAAAGTTCTGCCTTTTGCATTCCGTCAACATTACGTTATCAATTAAAATTTAGAAAATTGTTTTTAGAAATGATTCAGAATCGTTCCACCCCCCCCCCACCCCCCCGTTTTGGTACTCCTCTTTTGGAGGTACAGTTTTTGGTATTGACCTCTTACATAACATGAAAGTTCTTTAATCTTTGGAAAGGTTCTTCATTCTTGCATGTCTCAATTACTCACATGGTTCTTTAAAGAACCATCTCGTGAACCATTCTTTATGGAATCAGAAGTAGTTCTCTAGATGATTTTTCTCCACAGAACCCTCTCTGGCAGATTTATTCTTAAGGATGCATTTTGCTAAGAATCTAGTTTGGATTTATTTCCAGATTTCTGAGGTCTAATTATACACAGCAGACCTGAATCACCGCTTATGTTGGCAGTAACGAGCACATTTATGTCTCCAGTCGTCTGAAGGTCTTTTATTTACTGGGTGTCAGTTAATAACATTCAAGCCATAACAACAGGCCATAATGTCATGGCATTTTCAGTTTCATTAACGCTCCTCGGATAAATTTTGTCAGAGCGAGATGGATCTGTAAATTCAAAACGACATCCTTGCACGTTCTTGCCTAAGGCAGGCTGTTCAATTCAGGAGACACTCTCTGCAAGTTCTCGGGCAGTGAAAACACCGTCCACTGCTTATCACAGAAGGTTCCTCCTCCTCTGTCAAACTTCTCACATTCCTCTGTTATTTATAGCTCAGTGATTTAAAGAGGCCACATTGTGTAAATGTTGGTAACACTTTATTAAGCTGTGCCACGCAGTGTTGACCGGGCCTTAAACAGATGTTGGCAGAGGTGACTTGCTGCCATAACAGCTTTTTCTCAGTAATATAATAGTGTCATGTTACCAAACCAATACATTCCAAGTAACTGACAGATGCCAGTTGACAGATGAAGTGCTTGATGTCACACTATACAGCTAACTAGAGTACACTTGGCAAAAATTAACATGTGACATAAGCTCTTATAAACACACGCCAATCAGGCATAAGATTATGACCACCTCCTTGTTTCTACGCTTATTGTCCATTTTATCTGCTCCACTTACTGTATAGCTGCACTTTGTAGTTCTACAGTTACAGACTGTAGTCCATCTGTTTCTCTGATACTTTGTTAGCCCCCTTTTACCCTGTTCTTCAGTGGTCAGGACCCCCATGGACCTTCACAGAGCAGGTGCTATTTGTTACTAAGTAAATGTAATTAGTTTCTGTACTTAAGTACTTTTTTCATGTATCTGTACTAAAGTTTTTCCATTTTGGGCGTCTTTTTACTTTCACTCCACTACATTTGAGAGTCTAATATCCGACTTTTTCCTCCTACATTTTGAGAAATCTGTCGTTCCTTTTGGTTTCTGTGTGTATAAAAATGTAACATGTCAAAACAAAAGAAGCGCAAAGCCAGAACACCAATCAGGGCCCAGCGGTCACTTTGTTTAGAGCTGGTTTTGACCTGTTGGTCATACCGACCAAGTGCAGCACACGGTTCAACGTCAGCGCAGCAGCGTAAAACTTTGGGAGAGTCTGTTCAACATAAATGATGAACTAACCTAACTTTGAGTAAATAGAGCACAATATAGAAATATGTCCACATATGCAGTCGAGACTGACGCGGCTTTTTTCTGAACTTCTACAAACACCATTTCATTTTATAGTAAATGAGTTTGGGCTGGTTTATTTTTATGAACAGACGCCTACAGATCAACATAGTAAAGGAGCTCATCTGTGATCCTGAGTTTAAAGCCAGTTTTTATTAAACTTAAACTTGGAACTAAGTTGTAAATAAATCTGAAACTGAAACTTTGCTTGTGTGTAAAAAGTGATTTCAGAGCCACTCGGTTCTCCCTGATGGAAACTGTTTACCTTCAGTGTTTTGTGCTTCTGATCATTTTAATAGACGTCAGCGTCACTAATTAATGACGTTCTATTAAAAGACTGGTTTACCAAGAGAGACGCTGGAGGACTTTCACCTGAAATGAGTTCATGAAGCCAGTCTGGTTATAATAATGATAACAGGACATCAGAGCCAGAATTACTCTTTTAGTACTTTTACTTTATACTTAAGTACATTTGAAGGTAAATACTTTAGTACTTTTACTCAAGTGGAGGTCTAAAGGGTGGAACTTCTACTTTTACTGGAGGAATATTTTACCTATGGGTATCTATATCTTTAACTCAAGTACATGGTTTGTTTACTTCATCTACGACAGAAGGTTCCATACCAGTTTTATACTCAGTTTATCATATGAAGGTCCCTGTAAACTTTAAAAAGGTTCTTCACACTCACTCTTTCATCTCAAATACAAAAATGTTTCTCTAAAGAACCATTTACTAAACAGCTCTACACTCTCAGAAAAAAGGTACAACACTGTCATTGAGGCAGTACCCTTCTTGTCACTGTGGTGGTACCCTCAGGGGTACATCTCAGTACCTTCAGTCAGGGAACATAACTAAACCATAATCCACTGAAATGATACTTTCTAAGCTGTACTGACTCCACGCACCCCGTCTCGTCTCCAAGCTTTGTATTTTACTGTTCTTTATAAAAAGATATAAATATCTATTCTTCCACTGGGAAAAACGTATTTAAGCTACACAATCAGACCTTAAAACCACTGCTGTACCTTTGAGGGAACGTTTACACTGTTTGTACCCTGATGAACGAATCATGTACCTGCATGGTACCTTTACTTCTAACAGTGTAGTGAAAAGGACATTTTGGAACATTTCTGTAAATGATATGCGAAGAAGAACCCTTTTAAAGTTTGAGGAACCTCTACATAATGTAAAGATTCTATACTGAAGGGTCTTCCAAGAACCTTACATTCAAGAACCATTCAGCTTTTTTGAGAGTAATGAAAATTTCAATGGAAGACTGTAATTTAATCAAAGCTTTGTACTTCAATATCATATCTTTACTGCACATTGCATAAGACATAACGTTTACAGCTTTCTGGGTTTTTGAGTAGACGAAGTGGTCGATCTAACTGGAGGATGATTTGAGGAAAGAGTGACCCCCTCTGGTAAACTGCAGCCACAACTCTAACACCACATTGATTTAGTGCTGTATGTTACCCATTAAAAGACCTAGTTCACAGAAAAACAGATTTTCTTCACTGTTTCAAATAGTTTAGAGCTTGATGACAAAAGTTAACACTGTTAAACTAAAATCACACTGTTCACTCTCCAGTCCATACAGTCCATATACACTATATTGCCAAAAGTATTCAGACACCCATCCAAATCATTGAATTCAGGTGTTCCAATCACTTCCATGGCCACAGGTGTATAAAGCGGAGCCCCTAGGCCTGCAGACTGCTTCTACAGACATTAGTGAAAGAATGGGTCACTCTCAGGAGCTCAGTGAATTCCAGTGTGGTACCGTGATCGGACGCCACCTGTGCAGCAAGTCCAGTCGTGAAATTTCCTCACTACTAAATATTCCACAGTCAACTGTCAGTGGGATTATAACAAAGTGGAAGCGATTGGGAACGACAGCAACTCAGTCACGAAGTGTTAGGCCATGTAAAACGACAAAGCGGGGTCAGAGGATGCTGAGGTGCATAGTGTGCAGAGGTTGCCATTTCACATCAAATCACCCTAAATGACTTACTTATTTATTTATGCTACTTAATTTTGCACAAATCTATAAAATCTGTGGAATTCCCCTTTAACCCAGAAGTGAGGACTATCCAAATAGGAATGTTCCTTATGTTTTTCCGTTTGGACAGGAAGTTGGCCTTTGGGCCAAGTCGGGGGTGTCCAGACTGAACCACATCAAAGTACCTGAGAGCCAATCACTCGTAATACAAATGTGTAGATCAATTATCCAAACTGAACTAAGCGTATCACCACAGATCCACTCTGAGAATTTGCCCTGTTTAAACTCCTAATCTGCCATGAGTGGAGTTACAGCTAATGCCAGTCCACATCAGCCACAGTGAAACATCATTGTGTAGACCAGGGGAGTCAAACTCAGCTACTAAAGGGGCCATAATAAAAAATCTCAACCAATCTGTGGGTCAGAGAAAAAAAAAAAAAATCATTTTTAATTAATGTTGTGCCATGACCCGAACTGACCACTGTTTATTCAAAATACGCAAAAACTTCAACAGTAAAATACAGGCACCTTTAGTAGATCTTACTTATGAAATATTACATGAATACTTGAAATATTCAAACTTTAAATGCCCCCAGGAGCTCGGCCTTGTAAAACTACCTATTTGACACCTGACATCCATTCTTTGCTGCTAGTTCATTAATACTTGGGCTCAATTTCTGAGCTGCCGAGCTGACGTTAAGCATTTATATTAGTTTAACTGCAGCTGGAATGCAGCTAGTGTGTTTGGTGATATGACTGGTGTGGAATTATGTAGAACTGGGTAGAACTGAGGTGTAACACCTGTTCCATATATTGTTGTTGGGGTCGGAGAGTCAGAGCACACTTGCTGCGGACTGTGGTGCAGCTCATTGTGAAACAGGCTAAAATGAATAGAAAATTTCAGTACTTTTGCGGGATAGGATTGTGTCATGGGCCTGATCTGGCCCATAGGCCTTGTGTTTGACTCATGGGGTGTAGAAATAGAATCTATGGACAGATAAAAAAAAATATTTTAGGTGAAAGTTTCCTCAAAACCATTGAAAAATAACGTCCCAGACATCATGCAGTATATTAATAACCATTTTACCTCATATTTTTCTGCGAGGGAGCTTTTAGAGGTGGACGTCTGGTTCCTATCACCTCCACTGTGAACAATTAAACCACTGAATTTGCCCTGATAAGAAGTCGCTGCTGAGGGAGGAGGGTGGATTTTGGCTGTTCAGTGTCTTGGCCCCCTCGGCCCCTTAATGTTCATGGTTTGTTTTATAATGGCTGTTGGTTTTGAATTCACTTCACTGCTCTGAAACTGTGAGGCACACACATTTCCATCTCACCAAAATGGTCAGTCCTCACTGTTAACGTTGTGCCTTTTTGCTGTAGTTAAGACTAAATCTCAATCTGTAGATGAATTAGCAGGTCTAGCCTGACACAAAAGGCTCCTAGACTTTAGCTAACTTTGTTAGTATCGCATGGTACACCATGCTGTAAGTTTACAGCTCTGCTGCCACCTTCAGGTGAAAGGAGAAACTGCAATGTGGTGGGCCACATATAATATGAAGCCACAGGCCAATTAAAATGTGTCCGCAAGCCACATTTTGGCCCAGGGGCCAGACATTAGACATCTCTGGTCTAAGGTATCTGGCTTAGTGAGAACTCCTGCTAGAGATTTGTATCCATTGTCATGAGATTCTTACTAACATCTGTCATCTTCTGTTTGTTTAGTTAATTTGCAAACTACAGACACTGTGAGCAGCACTCACAATGTTCTCGGCTCAATGTCCAGCATTTCAGGGGTTTTAAATACATGTAAATGTCTAAGTGTGTCCCTATTCGCCACAAAAGTGAGCTGGAATTTCACTTCTTTCTCCTTTTTTTAAAAGCATTTAAACACCTCATTTCAGCTGCACTTAATTCTTTTATCATTTTATTTAAAAAATGGGTGGAATTCCCCTTTAAATGATCAATTTCGCAATACATTCATTAGTCCTCAATAGTTCACTGTTTATTGATAAATGTATTTGTACCTGTTGTGCAGTTTTGTACATTGGTGGTTTTTAAAAGTTTGTTGTTAAAGAGACTTTTAGGACTTAAGACTTCCACAAAGAAAATATTTAAATGGATATTCTTCCCAGTTAAAACAAAAAAGCTGTAGGGGTTTTTTGTTTGAACCTGTCAGTGTCCTTAAAACTTTCTCGATATACAAGAAACTGAAAAAGTACATTTTGCAACATCTACTGCAGACGTCGCCTCAGGGTAACAAATCCATTTTTATTATTTTACAACGTGATGCATATAGTAGCATCTTGCTACCGGCTAGCGCTGACACCAAGGGACTCTGGAGGTGTGGTTAGGCAGATGGCCGCATGCCAAGGCTCATGGTATGGGCGCACCCTCCAACAAAGGGACATGTTGTGTTGTTTTATGTTATTTTCTGTTAGTTTAAGTCATGTGTGCAATATTTAATGCCTATGAAAGGGTTAATACTGAAGAGAAAAGCTTGAGTAAACCAGTAAAAAGCTTGCGCTTTATCAAACTGTCTTCTGGTGGGCATTTCAAAACCTCCTTCTGTTGTGGTGCAGACCTTTGACAGTACAAGTAAGTCAGTACATGACTGAGGTACATGACATGACTCCTTGAGCGAGGCACCTAACCCCCAACTGCTCCCTGGGTGCTGCGGATAGGGCCGCCCACCGCTCCGGGCAAGTGTGCAAGTGTGTGTGTATGTGGTGTTGCACTTCACAGATGGGTTAAATGCGGAGGGGACATTTCCCCAATGTTTCTTGGGAAACATGAAATACAACTAATCTCAGTTTTTCTAGTGTTTTAAAATTCAATTTTAATTATATAGTTATTCAGTTTCATTCCAAACATGACTTCCTTTACACTTTATATCATTTATTTCTATTCTTGCGCAACGTTGCCTTAAGGCAACTTATCCAGAAAGACCACCAAGCACAATATTCAAAAAAATATATATGTTTTTACTCATTCGGTCCATTTTTGAATCAGACATTTGAAATATTACTGTAATAATCTGTGCAAGAGTGCGACAGTCAGTTTAGTTCTTGAAGGACGTACAATGTCTATAGGCTAAACAGTAACTAATTATATTCTAAAAGTGCCCCAGCTGTCTGAAAGTCTATGGGGAACAATGCTGGCCTCTATAAAGTCCTGGTTTAATGAGAACAAAGCCCGTTTGAATGGCAGTAGGACATGGACGCAGACGGTGCTGCCATGAGACCCCTGTTGTTTTAGATTAATGAGGCGTAAATAACATTAGACAAGGATAAATATAGTTCGAAGAGCCATCAGTGATGTAAGTCACACTTGTCCAGCAAGGGCGATCACACAGTGAGCACACATCTCACGGATGAATGCTGTTCTGGTGTCAGAAGACACACGACTGAGGCAGAGAAAAGAACTTCAGGACAACAGACGTCTTGTGGTTTAAGATTGGGAAAAGGTACACAGAGTACTTGTTGAGAAATGCCTCATATTTGAAGTTCAGGAGAGTGTTAAGCTGTTTGATTTTAGGTTTGATTCTGTATCTAAACACACCCATTTATGAAAGCCACTATGCACCTTTTTTCCCCTTACCTAATTAGTAGCTGTGTTTGATGACTGACGTTTGCTACTATAGTTTTGATCTGGAGGTAAAAGGCTAGTGTAGATGTAATGATTATTATAGATTTGCTTTGTGGGGTTTAAGTTTGCAATTGCAACATAAAAAGAATCATTTTGTCTAATTGAGTCATTCTATGGATTTTTTTTCCATCAAAATGTTTGTGTCCCTAACATTTATAGATATATTACACTTGAAAAACATGTTAGGGTGACAATGTATTTATATTTTAAAGCATGAGAGAAGCACTCGTCCTTGCAGTTATGTGTAAAGCCATATTTTGAGTTTTTTCTATAATAATATTTACATGATTATGAAATATATGACTTACATTACATAACGTGACAAAACAAATGGCAAATAAATATTATAAGATATAAAATGAAAGTCGTGGTCCCCAGGAGTCGTGTCACTGGTGTTACAGCGTAACAAAAATCTCTTATTTTGAAATAAAAGTCACACCGATGACATCACTTGACTTTCTTTCACCTGTTTTCTGAAGATCTATGAAGAAAAGCACAAGGTAGGTCCACTGTGTCTTTCAGTTCTCAGAGATTTTCTCATTTAGCTCATGATTTCATATGAAGCTTTTAGCTGAAGTCACTGGTTTGACCCACTTTATTCTTAGCTAATTGTGAAAATATAGAATACACATTGATTAAATTGCATATTTTAGGGGATATTCCATGATTAACAGTATGCGATTTGATGCTCTGTAGCAGCCGTTTTGTAAAATGCACTTTTCATTGAAAGGGTCTCTGGTGTTACCTTCATGTGTAACACCAATGACGATCAGTAACACCAGTGACTCCTATGGACAGATACATAGAAGTGGACATTTCTGTAGAATAGCCCCAATATATGGCCAAGACTAGTCCATACTATAGGACAGGGACCACTTTAGGCCCGGCCTAAAGGAATCATTTAGTGGAAAGATGTCCCACTAACTAATTTTCGCACTCCGCCAAACCCATCATTATTTGTACATGCTTCTATAGCAGCAAGTATCAAAAAACAAAGTGAAACTTGCTGCGCATGCTGGATATTAAAGGCCACATCAGTTTTGAATGCATTACTATAAAAATTCACTAAATGTAGTGAGAATAAATTTCTTAAAAGGGTAGATATGTGGTGATTTGCTGTAAATGTGGCTCTCCTGTTGATTCTCTTCTGAATAAAATTTGTTTGTTTGTTTATGGTACAGAGATACTCCCCCACTGATGCCCCATTAGTGAATCTGTTCTGTTCTGGCGCCAGGCCTGAACACTAAGTCTTACAATTGTCGATATTGACCGTGAAGTCAATGGATCAAAATTGATCTTTTTTTTCTTTTCATCTGTGCACAGATACATGATCTGAAAGTCCAGTCCTGGTTGTATTTCATTTATACATGCGGCGACCTGGCCAGTGAGTGGCCGTCACATTGACTCATTGCTACAGAGGAAAAACGCCACAAGAAACAAATCAACTTTTTGAGCATTTAGCACCTGTGCTATAAAAGTTGCAAGTGTTGCAGCCCAAATGAAATGTTTTTAAAGCTGAGATAGAACGACCTCAATAAGTGTAAAAACTGTCACTTCAACTGTGAAAAAATGGAAGCATCATGTAAAAAGCTTGTTATATGTCAGTGTTACTCTACACTTCAGAAGTATTCGCTCATCTGCTTTCTCACGCATATGAAATTGAGTGAGATCCCATTCTTAATCCATAGGGTTAAACATAATGGCGGCCCACCTTTTGCAGCTATAACAGCTTCTACTCTTCTGGGAAGGCTTTCCACAAGGTTAGGAGTGTGTTTATGAGAATTTTTGGCCGTTCTTCCAGAAGCACATTTGTGAGGTCAGACACTGATGTTGGACGAGAAGGCCTGGCTCACAGCCTCCACTCTAATTCATCCCAAAGGTGATCTGTCAGGTTGAGGTCAGGACTCTGTGTAGGCCAGTCCAGTTCTTCCACACCAAACTCGCTCATCCACGTCTTTATGGACCTTTCTTTGTGCACTGGTGCGCAGTCATGTTGGAACAGCTAACTTATTGTTTAAAGTATAGTCATCAAGTCAGCCAACGGCGCCCTGTGGGCAGTGTCCTGTGAACACTGTCTTCTGACCAAAGTGCACCTATATAGGAAGCGGAGCTGATACAATTGGACAATAAGCATAGAAACAAGGAGGTGGTCATGTTGTGTCTGATCAGTGTACATGTTACTGTACAGCACCCATAGTTATAAATAAGAAAACAGACTGAATGTTGTATCAATCGTTTTATCCCTATTCATATTCTATATTTCCATCAAACACGATTCTTGGCAAAAGCAAGTTAAAAGAAAAAAATGTGGAATGTATTTGATCCATTTGAAAATGATTCCCATCCACATTTGAGTCACATAAATTCAAAGCATCACTTGCATCAATGCAGTGAAGTCTGTGGAAGTCTGTGTGTGTGTGTGTGTGTGTGTGTGTGTGTGTGTGTGTGTGTGTGTGTGGTTGTGTGTGTGAGCTATTTGTGTTCAATGGGTTTTGGGATTTATACTTTTATATGGAGATTATTCTCTTTGAGCACACATTAATAATATTATGAGCTCTGCTGGTTTTTTGTGCAATTCTATGTTTAATAAGACACAAACTGATGTAATATTTACAGCATCCAACATACGACTGAAATCACTGAGAGCATTCTGATAGCTATTTGTCATCTCAGGCCTTTGCGGTCTACTGGCTACTGTCCAGGCCTACCAGTTGCTCTGTCCATTTTTATAGTGGAGTCTTGGTTTGATGATCAAGGTCAACAGAAAGGAGGGAAGCATTTCTTTTGTGCAGACCCTCATTTAAAAAAATGTCATTTTTTTAAAAACACCTCTTTGATCATGGTGATATATACTATATCCCCCCTATGGGATTTCCAATATTATGTTAAGGCCAAGCTGACACTACTGCATCTACTAAATGCCGCCTTACAACAATAACAACTCATTTTGCAGTCAGTGATGTATCTAGAACGTCCACTAGGCTTAGAGTTGATATGATGTTAACCAAAATGTGATGTAATTGATTCCTAATCAAAGATGCAGGAAAAAGTATGTGAGCCCTTTGGTTACCTTGTTTTCTGCATTAATTATCCACAAAATGTGATCTGTTCTTCATCTAAATCACAAATATAGACAAATACAATGTGCTGAAGCTAATAACATACAGCTGCCCAACTCTTTCATGTCTTTACTGTTCACACAAATTAAACATTCATAGTGCTGGTGGAAAAAGTAAGTGAACCCTGGGATTTAATATGTGGTCAAACCTCCTTTGGCAGCAAATGCCCTTCTGGTAGATAATTCAAGACAACAATCAAGAGGAATCCTTTCTTCCTTACAGAACTGCTTCAGCTCAGCCATGTTATATGGATGTCTGGTGTGAATGGCTCTCTTGAGGTCATTCTATAGCATCTATACAGGGTTAAGGTCTGGGCTCTGACTGAGCCACTCCAAAAGGTGGATTTTATTTTTTCTGAAGCTATTCTGTTGATTTATTTCAGTTTTAGGTCATTGTCCTGCTACATCACCCAACTTTAGCCAGCAGACAGCCACCTTGGATGTTTATGAATTTGGGAATTCAGTTTTCCCTTTGACAATGGCAGTCAGTCCAGGCCCAGACACAGCAAGGTCACGGTGCTCCCTCCACCATGCTTCACTGTTAAGATGACACTTTCATGTTGGCAGGTAATGCCCTTCTCGAACAATTCAACCTTAGTTTCATCAGTCTTCAAAACTTTTTCTCACTAGCATTTTGGTGTGTCAAGGTGCTCTTAGGCAAACTTAAGGCAGGCTGTGATACTTTTTTTTTTTTTGGAAAGTTGAAGTTTCCTCTGTGCCATGAACACCATGTATGGTCAATGTTTTTATATGGTGGACACATGAGCAGAGATGATCATTAACAAGTTCCAATGATTCTTTCAAGCCTTCAGCTGTTACTCTCAAGTAGTGATGATACCTAAACTATCGGAACTAAACTTTGAGATGACTTTGTCTTTTCCATTTGACATAATTCCACAGCTATTGATCATAAGTCTTCTGAGGGATCTTCAGAGATCTTAGTCTGATTAGTTTGACATGATTCATCACTTTGTATAATTTTTTGGGTTGTTGGTATTCGCTATAATTACCAGCACACGTTATACAAATACATCACATTCACTGGGAATCCCTACGGTGCTCAACAAATCCCGACTGTATGTTTTTTTGGTTTTTTTTGTTACAAGAAAAATTATTCAGCCAGCTAGCATATGAATAAATAAATAAATAAATAAATAAATTCAAACAGCCCACCCTCAAGTATCTACATAAGTTCCAAAGCACTCTCACTGTCAAGATACATCACAGTAAGAGTGGTTTTCCTTTTCCTTTCACTCCACTACATTTCAGAGTCTAATATCCGACATTTTCCTCCTACATTTTGAGAAATCTGTCGTTCCTTTTGGTTTCTGTGTGTATAAAAACGTAACATGTCAAAACGAAAGAAGCGCAAAGCCAGAGCACCAATCAGGGCCCAGCGGTCACTTTGTTTAGAGCTGGTTTTGACCTGTTGGTCATACCGACCAAGTGCAGCACACGGTTCAACGTCAGCACAGCAGCGTAAAACTTTGGGAGAGTCTGTTCAACATAAATGATGAACTAACCTAACTTTGTGTAAATAGAGCACAATATAGAAATATGTCCACATATGCAGTCGAGACTGACGCGGCTTTTTTCTGAATTTCTACAAACACCATTTCATTTTATAGTAAATTAGTTTGGGCTGGTTTATGTTTATGAACAGACGCCTACAGATCAACATAGTAAAGGAGCTCATCTGTGATCCTGAGTTTAAAGCCAGTTTTTATTCAACTTAAACTTGGAACTAAGTTGTAAATAAATCTGAAACTGAAACTTTGCTTGTGTGTAAAAAGTGATTTCAGAGCCACTCGGTTCTCCCTGATGGAAACTGTTTACCTTCAGTGTTTTGTGCTTATGATCATTTTAATAGACGTCAGCATCACTAATTAATGACATTCTATTAAAAGACTGGTTTACCAAGAGAGACGCTGGAGGACTTTCACCTGAAATGAGTTCATGAAGCCAGTCTTGTTATAAAAATGATAACAGGACATCAGAGCCAGAATTACTCTTTTAGTACTTTTACTTTATACTTAAGTACATTTGAAGGCAAATACTTTAGTACTTTTACTCAAGTGGAGGTCTAAAGGGAGGAACTTCTACTTTTACTGCAGTAATATTTTACCTTGGGTATCTCTACTTTAACTCAGGTACATGGTTTGTGTACGACGTCCACTACTAGCCTTTAAGACTGATATATATGTAAATGAGCTCTGTTCTGATTGCCCGCCTTGCATTGTTCCTCATTCAAAAAGCAGTTTGGGCTCAGTTGGGACTCTCCCTATGACTTCAGTGTGAATGGCTAAACTGCTGTTGGCTGAATAGGGAGATCCATTCAAATGTGCTTGGTTTTGTGAGGTCACAAATACAGATGATAAAAACATAATTTTAGTCAAACTCAAAATCAAAGCTGCATAAGATGACAAAGTAAGTCATTTTTAATTGTTAGCAATTCATTACAAAAATCAGCTACACGCACAAACGTCTCTGTAGTTGTGTACAGTCCACTTCAGAGATCCGTCTGAACCTACAATGTTTCCTAAAGTGTCAATCCCTCTGCGTAACAGGAGATGGCAGCAAAGTACTGTTTGTGCAGCAGAATGTCAGCCCTTCAAAGTCAGAGGCTTCCTGATAGCTTCCCAGAAGCACTTTTATTTACTATCCAAAACCACCAGTCAACCTATATGTGTCTTCAGAGTTTTTCTATATAATGTTAATGGTAAAATAGTGGAATATCAGAAAATTCCTCTGGGACAATTTTGCCTTATAACAATCTCATGTACCGCTCCACTGTCTAACTCACGTCTAGTTACAGATGTAGTTACATTCTTTTCCAAAATACCAACTTTATAAGAGACGTAAGAAGAAAGAAATGTTCTTAACTGAAATGCATGCAGACTAGAGATGGCTCAATACCACGCGTTCTTTTCCTTATATCAATATAAAACAGCCAATCTCTATTGAGGGGGTTGAAGTGGAGAGGGTAATGACCTACAGGTATCTCGATCTGCAGCTGGATGATAGGTTGGACTGGTCAGCCAACACAGACATCCTGTACACGAAGGGTCAAAGCCGGCTCTACTTCCTGAGGAGATCCTTTAACATCTGTAGGAAGCTCCTGCAGATGTTCTATCAGACAATGGTTGCCAGCTGTCTTTTTTATGCTGTGGTGTGCTGGGGAGGAAGCACAAAAAGGAGAGACATGAACAAGCTAGTCAGTCGAGCGGGGTCAGTGGTCGGTGTGGACATTACACAAACTGCTCTCCATTATGGAGGTTGATGGCCACCCACTGCACACCTTCATCAAGGACAGGAGCTGCTGTCACAGAGCTGCTCAACTGACAGATTCAGGAGCTCCTTTGTCCCACGAGCCAGCAGGCTCTTCAACTCTTCCCAGGGGGGCGAGAAGAGAAGAGAGAAGAGGGAAGAGGAGAGATGAGGACTGAATCTGAATCTCATGTTAAATCACAAATCATAGGTCTTATATCTCATGTCTAATCTTATGGTTCTTTATCCATCTGCACATCTGGACACTTTATTTTGGTACTGATATCTGCACATATTTATTTATTCAATATGGTCTTTATACGCCATTACCTGTATCTTCTTGTACAGTCATTGCACTGTGTCTTTCATCTCAGGTTATAGATCTTATTACAGATTGTTGTATTTTTCTTTGTGTATATTTAGGATCGTTTTATATTTATTCTTCCTGTTATATTGTTTACACCCTTTTTACTATAAGTGTCTGTCTGTGTGTGTGTGTGTGTGTGTGTGTGTGTGTGTGTGTGTGTGTGTGTGTGTGTCTGTCTGTCTGTGTGTGTGTGTGTCTGTCTGTGTGAGTGTCTGTCTGTCTGTGTATGTGTCTGTCTGTCTGTCTGTCTGTCTGTCTGTCTGTCTGTGTGTCTGTCTGTCTGATGAAGCATTGAGTATTGGCCGATACTGACCCAAAAACTCTTCCATAAAACTACTGAGCTTTAAAAGGGCGGTGTGTAAGATTTAGTGGCATCTAGCGGTGAAGTTGTAGATTGCAAGTAACTGAATACCCTTCCCTCACCCCTCCCTTTCCAAGCGTGTAGTAGAACCTACAGTGACCATCAAGTTTTCTGCCGTCACCTGTCCCAGTTTGGTTCTGCTTCTTCGTGTTTTTTTTCTATGATGACATGTATGCAACCTCTGATTCTTCTTCTTTTTACATTATCCAACTGGTGCTGAAGTGCCACCAAATTCAAGCTTCCGTTTCAATGTAAAAACATGAGAGGCACCCTCTAGAGCTATTGTTTGGTTTGTCCATTCTTGGCTACTGTAGAAACATGCCGGCACAACATCATGGCCTCTGTTGGAAGAGGACCTTCTTCCTATGGAGACATGAAGGGCTCATTCTAAACTAACAAAACATCAATGATTTGTAGTTGCAGGTGATGATACACTAATTCCAGAGACTGTGAGCCAGGCCTTCTCATCCAACAGTGTCTGACCTCACAAATGCACTTCTGGAAGAACGGTCAAAAATTCCCATAAACTCACTCCCAACCCTTGTGGAAAGCCTTCCCAGAAGAGCTGAAGCTGATATAGCTACAAAGGGTGGGCCAACATCACATGAAACCATATGGATTAAGAATGAGATCTCACTCAATTTCATATGTGTGTGAAGGCAGACGAGCGAATACTTTTGGAAATATATTGTATATTCCACTGCTCTGTTTTCAGATCTGAATGCTCAGCCTCTTGGGCCCCCTCTACTGGCAGACCCCCTGAAAGCTTTCCCTTTTTTCCCCCTTATGGGTGGCTTCTAAACTAGATGTGTCTTCTGAGTTTTTCATATTTAAAGTTGATAGGTATACAATTTAAGTTATTGATTTCTAAGTACTGTGTATTTTCCTTATCTATTTAAAAATACTGCCAAACAACATTCTGCACATACTACAATAACATGACTCCATAGTAAGAGTCTGGGTGCTAAACTGGCCTGTCTGCAGTCCAGACCCATCACCACTGAAAACATTTGGCACATTATGAAATGTCCACACTGTTGATCAGCTGAAATCATATATCGAGCAAGAATGAGAAAACATATCACTTTCAGAAGTACAGCAGTTGGTCTCCTGAGTTCCCAAACTCACAGAGTGCTGTTAAAAGAATGGGATATGCTCCTGTCCCAAATTTGGTTGAAACTGTTTTTTTTCATCTTAATTTTTATTTATTTAGGTTTTTTTTTTTGCACTGCGCCCCAACTTTTCATGGTGGAGAGATACATGCAGGGAGGCAGGTAGTTGTGAGGCAAAATAGACCCCAAAGAAAACTGGAATACTAGTTTACCATCATCGACATTCCATATAAAAACTCCAAAGACACATGTAAGTTCACTGGTCATTTTAGATAGTGAATAAAATGGCTATATCTGTGTTGTAGACATTATGACCCCTGGTTGCCATCACCACCCCTGTCAGCAAATTTCTCTACAACAAACCATTTATTAAAAAAAAAAAACACTATAAATGACTTTTAGTTACATACCAACCTCTGAATTATGCATAACTTTTGAAAACGAATTGTTCACCTTTGTATTAGAGTAGCAGAACGGCCAGTATAAAAGCCCCCCTCAATGCTTACAGTCTCCTTTCATGCATCATGTGGAAAGGCAAGCTCAGCCATGCTTCAAGCACACATTCCGCAAATGCACAGACAAGATATCTGCCCTATCTCCCAAACTACTGAGTCCATCACTGCTGCTTTCCACTCCACATCAGGGAGATAGCATCTAAAGTATGTACTGTACATTAAAAGTAGGGCGCAGTTAAGAGTGTGGGGTTACCTGTGGCCTGAGTCATGCTCATCAAATGGCTTTTAAAGGAGGGTTGAGGAAGGTAGAGAGTAACAGTTCAAAGCCCCTCAAGAAAAAGCAGGAGAACATTTTCAACCTATCTTGCTTTTATCTTGTTCTTTTTCCCTTTAACTGATTAAAATCTGCAGTTACATGTTCATGTTGCTCTGTAAAATGGATCGGCATGTGGAGCTGAAGCTTTGTTTGAGCTAGCGTGTTTACCATCACTGTATAAAACAGACAGGACCAGCTCTAAAGTCTGCTTGGCTAAGGCATGTGTGATAATGTTACAAAGCACTTGATATGCTTATATTTCACCAGACACATCAGTTGTATTCTGCTTTAATGCAACAGTATTAAAAAACATTGTGCGATTTATGGAATGATATTTGAGCTTGCTGTTGCTTGGCAACCATAACATACCAATTATGAACTACAGTGTTTGGCAGATTATTATAATTACAATTACTGGTATCACTTGATTTGTAGAGGCTCTGAAGAAGCTTAACTTGAACTTACATTAAAGTAAACTTACATTAAATTCACCTTAATTTTTCCTTAGACTAAACCCAAACATTCACACTAACCTTACCCTAAAGCCAAAACCTAATCCTAACTCTAACCTTGGTCCTAAACCCTTGTGTAAATCCCAACCAATCCTAATCAACTAAGACACACCAGATAGTTTGCTAACAATTTGAATAATTAGAGCTATTCAAGTTAAGTAGGACCAAATTATTATTATTATGAATTTATTTATTTTTGTGGATATATTATAATATTTAGTATTTTTGTTTATGTATTTTACCATGGTTAAGGGAAGGCACAGGAGTCAGGTTCCCATCAGGTACAATTAACTATACTTATGACTAACTATGTCCACTTATCGCTTGAGATTTTGACCTTGTATGTGAAAAAATTTACTTAATATCTTAGATTTTCGACTTATTTTCTAAAAAAAATTCTCAGTTTTACTTATTATGTCATTTACATATATATCTCTGCTTCTGCCAGCATTATAAACAGACTGAACTATAATATTTAAATTAAAAACTTGAAATATTATGCTAAAATAATAACCACTCACAACAATCATTTCACACAATCATTCAATTACTCATTATTTCAACACAGTACGTCCGAATTTTGATATAATGCTGTCCGAAATTAAAGAGGATAAAGAAAACATACATCATTTCTTTCCTCCTGCTTGGCAGAAATGGGCTTCTGTAACTTTGCGTCGTATACAATCACTGTAATGTATGGCCCCTTGTTGCCTATTGCCTTAAAGAAACTATTCTGCCTTTATCATTGGATACAATGAGATTTTAAGCAAGCATGCATACACATTCACAATACTGAATACGTTGCTATGGAAACCGCTAGTATTGATTTTATCAGCGTAATAATAAAAGGCCACTGTAGTAAAGTGCTTGCTTGCTCAACATGATGGTTTTAATGGAGACAAAAAAAATTGGCATATTTTTGTTAGTTCACATTCTAAAACAAATGTGATGACAGCATTAAGAAATCATGTCGTTAAAAAAGTGGAGTAGATTAAGAGGCAGAAATAGCTGCCTTTTCGGCAAGTTAAAGGGTTAAAGGCTTCTATATAAGCAAGAATATTAACAACTCAATGTGGTTTCCACAAGGAACAGCATAAAACGTTGATATATCAATCTATCAAGCTCTTTTACCCTTGAGGGTATTTGGGGTGGAACGTATTGTGAGGTTACAGAAGGGTGAAGGCCTTTTTTACTGCAGTACATTTGAACTGTCCCAAACATCCAACATGTGTAAGCTCTCGCAAAACTCCCCAAATTACTCCCGAGAATCCATAACAATGACAGAGCTCCACCACTCGCCCTAAAACATTAAACAATTGCGGCACAGCTTTTCCAAGCATGCTGTGCAGAGTTGGGTAACGCTGACCTTCTCCAAAATTAGCTTTTCAGTCACACTTCGGCCTTGTTTTTACCTTCAGGTAAAAACCCTACCTAGATGACCTCATGACCTTTGAATCTGATCAATGACCTCGGATTAAACCTGTGACTCGATTCTAGATCTTCTCGCTTGTGGAGGCAGAGAAATACCAGCTTCTGTTTATTGAATCAGCTCTTTTCCATCGTTCCACACTGCCATAAATAGATGGTTTCTATTTGCATGTCAGTTTTATTGGCCGCCCCAGAGACACATGGGCGAAGAAAAAAAAAGCACAAAAAACAGAAACCATCCCTTCCTAACCACAGTCATCCTAAATCCTTGATATTGAATTATTGCATCCTCTATTTATGCTGCTGGTGGCCACAGTCCTCTGCACGTTATGTTCCTAGCTACTTCAGTGGGACATTATCGACTTAAAGGCAAATTTAGCACGGCTGTGTTATGTTTAGCACCAGTCTCTAAAGGTAAGCCGTACCATTATGTCTTACATAGTTGGGAGTTATGTCCCGGATGGGTTAGGGAGTTGTGGTGAGTTTCTGGCTTGGCAAGGTTGAACCTTCAAGGAGTCATAAAATGGAGCTTCACCCACAGCCAAGGTGTCCATTTTCTCCAGCATTTAGATGATCTTGAAGATAAAATGGTGTCAAAACCATAATGGCAACACCCCAAGGTTGGCTAGGTGAAGAGGGTTCTATTTTGGTCTGCTGCTATGAATGTAACACTGGAAGATACAAGCTTTAAGCGGAAAACTCAAGGAATGGGATTTTGCTTTTGTCCTCAATGACACCAAGTCTGGTTAACACTCCTTCACTGGCCACTTTTTTGGAAAGCTACTGTAGCTTTGTAGCTCCAGTTTGCAGCCGATGCACAGTTGACATTAGTCTGGCTGAGCAGGCTAGTGATAAAAGTTGTGATGCCAATGGTTAAACTGAGCAGTGTTCCTGAAACATAAGCTAATGTTAGCACGAGCTAGCTTGTTTTGCTTGTTTATCGATGACTCCAGACACTAAAAGAGCGTGGGCAAGAGGGAACTGGGGCAGGTTTCAGAGGGAGGTATATCCGTGTTTGCACCAAAGGAAGATGTCCCTAAGATTAGCTGTAGCATGAAATAACATTACATGCAATGAAAACAAACATTACCTAACAAACCAGTTCCATTAGCATTTTGCTAGCTTGCTTGTTTTGCCTGTCTTATTGACTGTAATCCAGATGAATAAAGCACAGACGAGTAATTTGGGGGTGGGTTTTAAGGGAGCAGTACTTTTCCCCAGACATGTATTCTACTCATGAGATCATGTCTGGCCCCCGTGAGACTAAGTTTGTGTTAGCCATCCTATAGCCCTTCATTGGTGGTCAGTCTCTGACCACAGAGCTGGATCTTTTCTGGATATTTTTGGGTGGTGGGCCAATCTAAACCTAGCGGTGACACTGACATTTGCAAGAAAAACCCCAACAACATCGCTGTGTCTGATACACTTATACCAGCACAGTCATGTTAGCATCACTGCTGTGCTAAGAATGGACCACCAACCAAATAATATCTGGAAAACGGTGGTCCATTTTCACTGATGGGCAGGATAGAGGGGGCTGATACAGATGGGCTACTACCTACTAACCTATAAAATGCACCTAGATGGTAGGTGTTTCAGATAAAACGGCCAGCTGCTTTTGGTACAAGGTAAATGTTTCTAATAAAGTGATAAGCTGCCATCCAATCCTTTCCATATCCATCACATGTTGCTAAAAAGGCATTTGTGCCTTTGCGTTTTCACGTTTTTTCTACAGCCAGCAGGGTCTAACTGAATTCTGTTGTACAATCACTGAACTGGACTCAACCTCCACTGGGTTCCAGAGGGCAGAATGCCTGAATTTGCCATTTCTTTCAAAGAGCTGGAGAACGGAGAATTCTGGTTTGGCAGGGAGTCTTCAGCAGATTAGAATGCAGTCTGCCAGGTTCAGGGTAAAGAAATATTCCTGGGAAAACATCACTAGCAATTAGCATCACGTATCACCCGGCCGTTTTTGCCCTCTCTCTTATACACACACACCGGAGTCTAGCAATGATAAGACATATGCTCAACATGTTCATTTGTAGTAGTTTTTCTACGACTCTGATGTCTTTGCAAAATATGCCCATTGCAAAATATCTTAAAGAGTGTTCCAACTTGGATTAGGAGGACATATCTTCACATATAACAGGTATTCCAGAGAATGACATTTCCAACAGTAGAGAAGAATGCATATACTGTTTAATAACAGCAGCTATTGTTCATGATTTTCCATAAACGACTGAAACATTCTAAGGAAAAGAAGAGCATTATATCTCGCCAAAACATCTGTCATGATATTTCATGCAACCCCTACATGAACTTGTAGCATGCTTCTTAAGGTTTTTGTAGAATTAGCTAATGAAAAGGAAAAAAAAAAAACACATATTAAATAATAACAGCCAACTCTGTGAGGTAATAAACTATTGTGACATTTGTACAAAAAAGGGCATTCATGAGATTCTGCTGGTGTGCCTTGATGCCGGTTTCATCCCTTTCAGTGATGCACACAAAAGCTATTGTTGTGTTGATTGTTCTGCCTTGTGGAAAAAGATCAGCCTGCTTAACATGTGTGAGTGAGTGAATTACAAAGAGGCAGAGTTGGTAATTCCACTACTGACAGCTATGGAACAACTAGAAGTATTTCACAATTTCACAATTATACTGTATTTTTATCTGAACAATGGGGGTGCATAATGCTGTTAATAATGTTATCTAGAAAATACTGGAAATAGTGGAAAATTTGGATTTGAAGGGGTGAATTTGGGGAGTAATTGGGGGGTGGTTAGTGGTATACGAGTCAAGAAAGATTTCACCTGGAGCTCTATTATAGACTAGCACCACCTAACTGCATTATACGAGGGGCCCAGAGGAAGATGAGCTCCCTTCTAAGCCTTGGTTCCTCTCTATAGTCCTTTCTTGTAGTTATCCAATCTTGGTTCCTTTCAGCGGTTCTTCCTTAAGCCCTCAGGAAGTTTTTCTATTCTCGTCTTGGTTCCTGTCAGTGGTTCTTTCTGATGCTGTTAGGGAGTTTCTCCTTTTAACTCTTGGTCCTCTTAATCATTCTTCCTGATGCTGTTAGGGAGATTTTCCATTTGAAAGCTGGTTCCTGTCAGTGGTTCTTCTTCTTGCTCTAAGGGAGTTTCTCCTTTTGGGTGTTGTTCCTCGTTCTTAGGAAGTTTTTCCTTTTGAATCACGGTTTCTCTCAGTGGTCCTTCTTCATGTTCTTTGGAAGTTTCTCTTTTTGAATCTTGGTTTTTCTCAGCGGTTTCTCCTGATCCCGCTAGGGAGTTTTTCCTTTAGAATTCTGGGTCCTTTCAGTGGCTCTGCTTCACGCTCTAAGGAAGTTAAGCTTTTTGAGACTTGTTTCCTCTTAGTGGTTCTTCTTGATGCTTTTAGGGAGTTTTTCTCTGTCAGTTTTGCTTATTAGTGGGCTTCACCCACATTTCTGGAAAGCTGCTTTGCTACAATGTAACATGAATAAAACTGAAATGAGCTGAACTGAGTCCATCATATTTCAACGAATCCAACACATTGTCCTCAATCTGCAAGCTATGTGTGGAAAATCCTACCGATACACTCTGAATGGCACTACTGTCCTTTCACATTCAAATCTGCTCAGCCATCTTCCTCTGCCCCCCATCTCTGTCATCCCCTCCTGGTGGTCTCCACCTGAGTCTGTGAACAGGCCCAGTGGCCTCTTTGTGGGGAGAGGATCGTATCAGAACCCTCTGAGCCTCACTGGGTGAAGGAAGCAGCTCTGCGCTGTGTGTGGCCCCATGTACAAAGGATACACACACCTGACCTCTGAGAATCCACTCTGATGTCTCTGTTCCAGGCGTTTCCTTTTCATCGGCCAGGTCATTCAACGTGAGTGGCCTCTTACACATAAAAGACCAAATATTCAGCCTGCTGAAATATTCTGGAAGATCAGTTCACAGTGTTGGCTTCTTTATTTTGTACTGTTCTGTAATTAGCTCTGTTTCCCTGTGAGTGATATGAAGAAAAATGCATAAAAGTTACGATTCAGGCCCCAAAATGTAGTCGATTAGCCAAGACATGCTTGGTGTTTGCTTCTTTACTTTTGCACTGGAGCTAGGCCAGGCCAATGTGGCTAACAAGAAACATAATTTAGATACTACCAGTTAGCATCATGCTAAATGCCTGCTTAAATCACTTCATTTCCCTTAAACTGTGTCAAGTTGTTAAGTGGTTCCTGACACTGTATTACACTTGAAACATTAGTCCAAATCCAGTGAGACCCTACTGCCCATGTAGGGTTCAGGCGAAATTCCTTATTCTTCCTCTCTACTTTCATTAACATAAAACGATGGTTAAGATAGTGTAGTGGGTAACACCTCTGCCTTCTACACTGTAGACTGGGGTTCAATCCCCACCTGGGCAAGCACCCTACACTATACCAATAAGGGTCCTTGGGCAAGACTCCTAACACCACCTTGGCCCTCCCTGTGTAAAATGATCAAGTTGTAAGTCGCTCTGGATAAGAGCGTCAGCAAAATGCCATAAATGTAAAACAATTATTCATCTGGCATTCTGGAGCCACCCACCTGTGTTATTGACCCTTTATCATTTAGCATCTTCAGTTAGTGAGAAAATGGAGGTGCAGAAACTAAAACAGCGAATCAATTCAGTGCAGTACAGTTTAATGCATTTATACTGAAATTTTGGCCATAAATAATTGTTCTACACTGAACATGTTATCTGTAATATGTTCCATTAAACTGGTGAAAGTTAATAAGTTGGTAAATCCACACAGCGTGAGACCAGTGCAGTGTGGAAAGTTTATTCCGACTAAAACACTTTCAAAAGCTGTTCCAAAGCATATCTTGTTGAAAAAAATTAGTTAAAGTGAAATTTAAACTTGGACGGCTGATTATGTTGTTATATTGTTTTGTTTTATATTGTTTTCTTTTTAAATGATTTGTGATCTAATGATGACTGTTATTGCAACGGTATAGTCAGGTCATCACTACATCACCAAGATCTTTCAATTCTATCTCTTCTTCCAGTTATTACAGCTCTTTGGAATTCTGTTCCAGATCAATTATGAGTAATTGATACGCTCAGCAGTTTTAAAGAGAGACTTGCTTGTTTGTTGCTGCTTTTTACTAGGAATTGTTCCTCTTGTGATGATAGTTGGGCAATAGTTTGGGTAATTGTGAAAATGAAACTCTGGCATATAGTTATGTGGCCACAGTCAGTGTCCCACTTCTCTGAGGTTCATACTGGATAGTTTGATTTTCAGAATTATTATTTGTACTTTTCCATTTTTAATCCTTATTATTTGTTTTATTCTCATCTCAAATTTCATTATTTTATTTTGCTTATTGTATTTTTCCCCCTATCTTGTATTATTTCATTGACACAGTAAAGCACTTTGTAAAGTTCTTTTGAAAAGTGCCGTATGAAATAAGATCATTACTGTTACTTCACAGGCGAATGTCATTAGAAATTCATTATTAGATATTATTTGGCACTTGGAGTGATGATGAGCCAATTCATGGATGTTTGTTGACAGAATTTTGTTGGGCTTGATCAGTTTCAGATTCAAAACCATTGCCATTGTGGTTGGGTCAGGTTTGGCTAAAACTTTGTTGGGCTTGGGTCATAACATCATGATGTGAGTCAGCTCAGACTCTGACAAAGTTTTCAGGCTATATTTGTATTCAGATTTCAGGCCTGGTAATAGCTCTACACTGTATGACACACTGAGCCAGATCTGAGCAAAGCCAAAATTCACTCCCTCATGAGTTGCAAGGTTTAAAAGAACCAGTGAAATAATAGAGCCATCAATAAGCTCAAGACAAAGGAGACTGGAGCCATCAAAAAGCTTGAGACGACCATCCATAAGCTCGAGACAAAGCAGAGACAAAACATTCTACAGGGTTGATATTTTAATCCGGCTAAGAAAACAGAGTTTATGAAATAATAGCACAGACTGTGTGTGCATATCGCTGCTGTCGGAATAAAATCTTATTTTTCAGTTTTTGACTTAATTTGTCACAACCTGTGGCTTTTTATGTTGCGTAAAAAAACTGACTTGGAAAAAAGTCTGGTCCCGTTGACTTTCATTAAAAGTAGGTTTTGATTTGCAATTTCTCACCTATTTTGTGAAAAAGAGTCACTCTAGGCCTTTTGGAAGTTCTAGATGCATCACCGATTGTGAATATGAGCTGTAGTCTAACCAGGTTTCAATTAGTTGGTAGAAATGGAAAACAGCAGGGCTTTTTACTGAAAGAGTCACCGTAAAACTGCTACAAGGTCAAATCTATGCTAATGTCTGTTACAAGCCTCAAATTTAATCATTGCGTTTATCCTATAATGATAAAAAAGGTTTCTCATTAATTAGCTCACCACTAACATACTATTAGAATTCTATATGGGCACTAGCAGAAGGCTTAGATCCTAATAGTCATGATTTACCACTGCCAAAAACGTTCTGAACCCTTATCTTGGTCTGTTTTGCCCATTTTTTGTCCACAGCAATTTAACTGCACACAAAACAAATGTTACAGCATAAAAAAGAATTTTATCTATTCATCCAAATGCTGGTCTACTGCGATGTTTGTCCGAACAATCCAAACTCTTGAGGGATCTTTGTGAGCAGCACACTCACAATAACTTTCCATTATGGTCAAAACAATAGGATAAGGATCGAGAAGTATTGTTTTGCCTCTCTAGTTCATTAGAATGTGATTAAAAATACTCATAAATACCGACGAGCATGTCTGTCTTGATTTGCAAGCATAAGCTGATCTTCTGGATTTATTTGAATTTCTCACTCTTTAAGACTCTTTTGCCCAGTCATGCACAGTCCAACTCACTTTATATTTCTGGCTCTTAACGCTGGCCTGGCAGTCATACAGTCCTCTCTGATTGTATCTAACACTACACAAACTCTGGCTCAATATTTATCAGAACTTTTACCCGCCACATTCCACCCCTCTCTCAGAGGAGGCCCAGGCTGGCTTCATCCTGGAGCCACCAAGCCCTGCCCCTTCAAAGACAATCAGTGACAGACAACAGACATGGATCTTATCTGGAAGGAGAGGCCCAGATATATCATACTGATGTCTACCGTACCTCTGAAGGCTCGCAGATTGAATGTGTGGCCATGAGTCGACAAACGTTGGCGTGTTCTGAGGAGCCATTTTTGAAGAAGGAAGCAAATGAGGTTTACTGTCACGCAAGGCTAAGACGAGATACTGATTTCCTGGTTTGATTATGAGATCGTAGGTCAGCCACCCTTAGCTGGGTATCTCTAATCAGCTTTTGCAGTTTGGTATGAGCTACAGAGGCTTTCAAACTGTAACCAGATTTCATAACAAAATGAAGAGAAAGAGAAGGCCGTGGTTATTTGGCCAAAAATCTGCTTTAAACAATGTTCCCTCGTTCCGCACAGGAGCCGTGATTAAGACATGCTTGTTTCACAAAGGGTCCTTCTTTACTTTTGCGCTGCTACAATGCTAAGGTAAGGAAATGTAAGAAGGATAAAGGCCATGAGTTAGAATTGCACTAACTGCAGGTCTAATTCATCACAGAATTGCCTCAAACTGTGTCGAGTTGTTAAGGAACCTCTAATAGACTTGGGCGTGTGGTTACTGACACTGTATGACACGTTTATCTAAAGTATGTTAGTCTTAACAGCATGTTAAGATACTATTTGTCGAGGCCACCTAGCATCAGTAAACACCACTGACCGTAACAAAATTCAACATTTCCAAAATATAGTCCACAGGCACTTTAATGTTTCAAAATTGCATGTAGAAATTCACAAATACTGCCTGTTTGAAGTCAATTATTGTTTCATGGGTGACACCACTGACAAAATCTAAATGTAGCTGTCAGTATTTTGACCAGATTTAACAGAAACATGACAGATTTCACTGTGAACACCTGAGTTTGTCTTTCTTGTAAGAAGCAATTTATAAAGGCCTTCTTGTTTTGCATTTTTAACATATAACATGTGATATTTCTGTTACACCACTGACACAAAACAATGAGACATATCTTAACATAAGGATCAAAATATTTAGATATTTAAAATAATCTGATCATGGGACAGAGCACTTTGCAATATAAACTGATTTATTCTGCTAATTTTCATGCATATTATTATCTATTTGCCACATTTAGCATAATGGGAAAGACATACAACAAAAAACACCCCTATAAGATGCCTAAATGTGCCAGAATGTAACTGAATTACAGCATTTAAGGTGGAACAAAAATGTCAGATAAGAAGTTTATTTTAGCCTCACTGGAAAGTGTTTGTGCAAATCACTGTTAGCTTTGTGCTAACAAACTATGAGAATCCTATAGGGAGGCTAGCAGGAGTTAGCATTATCATAGATGTGGGTTTATTCCTCATGTTTTGAAGGAAGGCCTAGGCTCTAAAGTCATGGTTCACCACTGGCGGTTACACCTACCTTGTACTTGCACTCACTGGCCACTTTATTGGAAGCAATTACTCATTTCATAGGTGTAAAATTGCTGACTGTAAATCATCCATTTCTGTGCAGCTTATCAGCCCCCTCTACCTCATTCATCACTGGTCAGTTTCTGACCACAGGACTGCTGTCGTCCAGGTTTTATTTAAATGGTTGAAAATGAACCACCACCCAAAATTATCCAGCCAAGAGCAGATCTGTAGTCAGAAACTGACCTTTGATCAAGGTCTAGTGGACGGCTAACACAAACCATGCATCAAGAAATGAGCTACAGTCTCTTATAAAGTGGTCAGTGACTGTACGCTGTGCATTATATGTAGTTCTGTCGCTAAGAGTCCATTTGGGTCCATACTGGTTACATATGGCAGATAAGCTCATCTGTCTTTATTAAAGCTATGAGCCAATGCAATATATCAGGTTTAAAGTTTTGAAGATACAACCTTCTTCAAACATTCCATAAACCATTTACATGTCACAAACGCAAGTTATCACCTTTCAGAGTAGCCTAATAGAGTTAACCCCAAGTTCATCTTTCTGAAACTCAAGATAAGGGTCCCTCTCCGACAGAGGTCAGCTACGGAGGAGTGTACAGCACTAGTGGAAGAGATAAGCAGAAACAGATGGAGTTGCTGGGGGACCAAAGAGCAACATGGACGAGGCTGCTTTACATCATCCTTTACAATTCACAATAAAGCCCATCGCATACTTTTTTTTTTCCCCCACAAAGCAAATGCCTGGCTTGGAAAGAGAAACATTGTCTGAGTTGTAAGTGAGTCAAAGTAACGAGGCAGTGATGAAAGCCCACCTCTCTGCTGTACTTTTCCACCACTGCTAAAGGAATCTAGCTCCGTAGAGATGAGATTAAGTTGTGAGTGAAAATATGAGAAGCACAGATTAAAATTTATGTACAATATCATTCCATATTACACAAGACACACTAATCACTTTGCAGCCTGCTGCAACAGATACACAGACCTGTTCACTTTGGCTAATCCATTTGATTAAAAACGCACCAGCAATTTAAATCTCCCTGAAATTCACAGCAAACGTGCCAAAAATTGCATTTCTGAAAATCTGTCAAACATTTATTGAATATTCACCAATTCCTTTTATTTAAAAAGCACAGTTGATCCTTTGCAAATCTGTAGAAAATTGGAAGAACATTGACCAAATTCATAGCAAATTTGCCGAATGCTCAAAAAAGGTTGTCTGCAAAATTTAATCTACTATTGAAATTCCTCTATCATTGATTTTTTTTTTTTAAATCTGTATTAAATTGACTGAATATTCGCCCAGATTTGCAGAAAATTAGAAATGGTCTCTGCCAAAGGTTGTATTATTGAAAATGTGCAATTAAATTCTTCAAAACCTTCACTTAATATTTCCCCTAAATTTGCAGAAAATTGAAAAAATGATAAAACACTCCTATTCTACAAATTAAAAAAAAAACTATTTCAACTTCAAAATCCACCGAACACTTAAAGATGGACTTTTCTTTGTGTGATTCTTTTTTTTCTTATTTGAAATGCACAAGATTTTTGAACATTGGCAGAAAAGTCACTTGAATATTTGCATACATTTGGAGAATTTCCAGAAAGACTATCTTTTCTATCCAACAAGTTTAGCAGAGTATGTTCGACTGCAATGTCTCGTCTTGCGCCGCACAAGTTGTACTTTGTTCAGCAAATATTCATATTTGTAACTTACATGTGAAAGGTTAGAAAAAAAAAAGTCTGTGCCAACTAGTAGGACTGGTATTGTCTCTCTTCTGCTGCATGCGAACAGCTTCTAGACCAGAACGAAGAAAAAAGAAAAAAAAGCCTGATGTCTGCTGGCACGGAGCCAGGCGGAGGCAGGGAGTCGGGTTTAAAGATAAACAGTAATAAGCCAGACTTTCCTCTGGCTGAGCTTAATTGTATTTACCTCAGTGTCACATTAGCTTTGAGGCTGGGCCTGAGTCTGGATTCAGTTTGCAGTTAGAGCCTGGAGGTGACCCACACGGAATGATGAATAGATTCACTGGAACAGATGCACTTAGACCCATGCAAATCCCTGCACGACATGGCCCCAGTAAAGCAAAGCTGGGCCAGCTTGTTTATAATGAGTAAGAAGTGCACGGTATTCGCTTTTTCTTGGTTCAGAAGGTCTGAAAAACCAGCGAAGCCACAAAGACGAAATGTGTGTCTTGGAGAGATTATCAACAAATCAACGGACATTATATCAACAAATAAAGTTACACTTCATCTTATCTAAGTCTTACAGCGACTTATATTTCCAGTGACCCGTACTGCCCTTATGCAAAAGCCAGAATGTAAATCAGGGTCTATTTTTTGCTTTGCTGAACCATACGAAAATATGTTCTAGCTCTAAAAAAATTCCCCTGCTTGTACTCTGTGATTATCTCCGCTAGGCTTCAGGAATTGGAAACCATATTTACGTCATGATGGTCACGGTTTAATGTAACTTAACCAAACTCATCAGAGTTGGCGGCTTTACAGGGATAAGTTTAACCCAGGCTGTGGGGGGGGAGAGGGATGCGGGCAGAGGAGATAGGCTTAACTAAAAAAATTAAGGCATTATATTTGACCCATAACTGACCGGAAGGAATTTTCATGCACACATGAACTAACAGACTGATCACACACACAGCCTGCTATTCATATAGGACACTATAGGTCACTAACGCATTAAAATCAAATTCACACAAATATTTCCCATACCCCAAATACAATCAGTCAGTCAAGTCATGTTTAGTGGCTCAAGCTAGCTTCCTTAGTGGAGCTACAAGGCTAATGTAGCTAACATGTAATGGGAGCTTATAGCCACCAATTAGCATTGTGCATGCCTAAATAATCATATGCTCAGGCCTCAAACCATGTAATCTCAAACAGACTGGCTTATGTGGTTTTTGACACTGTATAACATATTGTTATGTATTTAAAAAATGAAAAGAGACGACTGTTCATGGCTAAAAACAGCAGTAGCAGCCATTCTGAAGTTTTTCTCTTCTTTTTTGTATTGTTTGGGTTTTTACCATTTTTATCGACAACTGTTAACGGTCACATCAGAAGTATGTGTTGAGGGTGGGAAGAACTTTTGAAAAACTTCCAAACTTTGGGGTTTGACTGAAGAGCAAAGCTGCTAGCAAGCAGAATATCATGTCTGTATTTATTAGCTTCTACATCACTGGGTTTCCTATCACTATGGGAGGGATTCACTATGGTTGTATGTATTTTTGCTTAGTGCATGCTGGGTAGTGTAGTAAGATAACATTCATGGATTACAACCAAAGTCCTTACAGGAAAGCCTGTTCACTTGGCGGATGTCTTCGCAATCCATACAAGCCAGACTATACCAGGCTCCGATCTCTTTGAATGGTGAGAGACCTAAACACTTGAAAATAGAGGTCAAATTACGGTTTCAAAAACATATTTGAAATCACTAATAACATCTGAAAAAATTTTAGAAATAGTTTGTAGCGTTTGGCTCAGTAACGCATCAAAAGCGTGTTTTTCTCAGGTTGTTCTGTACTTGTGCAAATCTCCACAACAAGATGTAACCTGCATGCTGATTGGTTCTTTTCTTGAAGACTTTTTCTTTGGAAACAGATGCCGTTGTTGAGCGTTGTGCGCTCTCTCATTCATATTTCAACCAGTGACCTTTCTCCACCTTTAAAACATCTCTGTTAAAACACAAAAAAGAACACAAGTTATGAATCTTGTCAAACTGATGAGGCTGATGGGTACAATGCTGCACTACACAACATTATAAATAACATATTAAATACCAGTGGTGGACAGTAATGAAATGAACAAAGTAAATGTAAAAGTAGTTTTTTGTGTATCTGTACTTTGCTGAAGTTTTTCCATTTTGGGAGATTACAAAATCAAATATCCTACTTTTTCCTCCACTACATTATGTGAAATCTTTCGTTCCTTTTGGTCTATGTGTGCACGTAAACCAACGTAGCATGTCAAAAGGAAAGAAGCACGAAGCAAGAACACCAATCAGGGCACAGCGGTCACTTTGTTTTGAGCTTGTTTTGACCTGTTGGTCATACCGACCCAGTGCAAGCACACGGTTCAACATCAGTGCAGCAGCATAAAATTTGTCTATTCTAAATGTCTAAAATTTGTCAGTGTAAGAGAGTCTATTCAACATAAATGATGGACCTAACCTAACTTTGTGTAAATAGACCACTATATAGAAATACACTATATTTCCAAAAATATTCACTCACCCATCCAAATCATTGAATTCAGGTGTTCCAATCACTTCCATGGCCACAGGTGTATAAAACCAAGCACCAAGGCCTGCAGACTGCTTCTACAGACATTAGTGAAAGAATGGGTCACTCTCAGGAGCTCAGTGAATTCCAGCGTGGTACCGTGATCGGATGCCACCTGTGCAATAAGTCCAGTCGTGAAATTTCCTCACTACTACATATTCCACAGTCAACAGTCATTGGGATTATAAAGCGGGAACGACAACAACTCAGCCACAAAGTGGTCGGCCAAGTAACTTTCTGCAGAGTCAATTGCTACAGACCTCCAAACTTCATGTGGCCTTCACATTAGCTCAAGAACAGCGTGGAGAGCTTCATGTGGTTTTCATGGCCAAGCAGCTGCATCCAAACCTTACATCACCAAGCGCAATGCAAAGCATCAAATGTAGTGGTGTAAAGAGCCGCCACTGGACTGTAGAGCAGTGGAGACGTGTTCTCCGGGGTGACAAATCGTGCTTCTCCGTCTGGCAATCCAATGGACGAGTCTGGGATTTGTGGTTGCCAGGAGAACGCTACTTGTCTGACTGCGTTGTGCCAAGTGTAAAGTTTGGTGGAGGGGGGGATTATGGTGTGGGGTTGTTTTTCAGGAGTTGGGCTCGGCCCCTTAGTTCCAGTGAAAGGAACTCTTAATGCTTCAGCACCAAGAGATTTTGGACAATTTCATGCTCCTAACTTTGTGGGAACAGTTTGGAGACGGCCCCTTCCTGTTCCAACATGACTGCTCACCAGTGCACAAAGCAGGTCCATAAAGACATGGATGAGCGAGTTTGGTGTGGAAGAACTTGACTGGCCTGCACAGAGTCCTGACCTCAACCCGACAGAACACCTTTGGGATGAATTAGAGTGGAGGCTGTGAGCCAGGCCTTCTCGTCCAACATCAGTGTCTGACCTCACAAATGCGCTTCTGGAAGAAGAAAATTTCCATGAACAAGCTCCTAAACTTGTGGAAAGCCTTCCCAGAAGAGTTGAAGCTGTTATAGCTGCAAAGGGCAGGCCGACATCATATTAAACCCTATGGATTAGGAATGGGATGTCACTCAAGTTCATATGCATGTGAAGGCAGACAAGCGAACACTTTTGGCAATATAGAAATATGTCCACATATGCAGTCATGAGTGACGTGTCTGTTTTCTGAATTTATACAAACACCATTTCATTTTATAGTAAATTTGTTTTTGCTAGTTTATGTAGTACTTAGTTACATAAGTACATTGTAAATAAATCTGAAACTGAAACTTTGCTTGTGTGTAAAAAGTGATTTCAGAGCCACTCGGTTCTCCCTGATGGAAACTGTTTACCTTCAGTGTTTTGTGCTTATGATCATTTTAATAGACGTCAGCGTCACTAATTAATGGCGTTCTATTAAAAGACTGGTTTACCAAGAGAGACGCTGGAGGACTTTCACCTGAAATGAGTTCATGAAGCCAGTCTGGTTATAAAAATGATAACAGGACATCAGAGCCAGAATTACTCTTTTAGTACTTTTACTTTATACTTAAGTACATTTGAAGGCAAATACTTTAGTACTTTTACTCAAGTGGAGGTCTAAAGGGAGGAACTTCTACTTTTACTGGATCAATATTTTACCTTGGCTGTCTCTACTGTAACTCAAGTACATGATATTTGTGTTTTGTCCACCACTGTTAAATGCTACTTTAGGGCCATAATACCCCTTTATATTCCCTTAAGAACTCACTTTTTAAGGCAAGCGTGACAATTTAGGTGTTCAATTTGCACAATGCTAATTGCTGGTGTATAGAGTCATGTGCAAAAGTGTGAACACCCTCAGTCAAACTTTTAAATACATCTATAAGCATCTATTACTTGTTAGCTACATCATCCTGTCAGCTCCAGTGTGAAACTGTTTAAATCCAGTGGAAAATTGTTTAAATCTGATTTCTATTGCTTTAACTATTTATCCAGCTCATATTACAACTCATACAATTGTGTCCACTTACTCCCAAAAATTACTTTCCAGCCTAAGCTGCAAAAATATGAACATTCCTCATGAGTTGATTCCATAAAGTCTTTTCACAGCCATAATGTCAGCTGTATATTTTCTTCCAAAAGTACAAAAATGCCCTTCCAACTGACAAAAAGCATTCACAGAAACCCTAGCCAGTTTCCCTGCATGCCCAGCGCAGCTCTGGGAGATGTGGCTTTTTTGATTGAGGCTACTTTGGGTTGGATGCTGACCTCCCCTGTCACAGCACTGTTTGCATAAGGAAGTAGGAGGGCCATGTGGATCGTGTAACAGCCTTGCATCAATCCGTATCTATGGCTGACCAGGAAATGACTCGCTCCAACGTGTCAATGTGTGGGTCCGTGCTCCGTCTCTGAGAAAGAAAATATAAGGTGTCACTCTGGGCATTTAGATCTGAAGTCCTAGTTCTTTCTCAACCAAAAAGGCCTCCATTTAATCGAGATCACCACAGGAAAGCTAACATTCATGTTTTGAAGTGAAGTGGGACAACAAAGCTGAAGCTCATGCTATTAGGATCAGGCCTAGGGTGTTTTCAGCATAACAATACATTTCAGGCCCATATTCCTACATGAATACACACACACACACACACACACACATTTTCTTAGCCGCTTCTCCCTCAGGGTTGCGGGGGGGTGCTGGAGCCTATCCCAGCGGTCATCGGGTGGAAGGCAGGATACATGTATACAGTTTAAGTGATTTTTTTTATTTTAAGCTTATTTGATTTAGATTTATTTTACTTAACCAATTTTTTCCCTCAAATTTGGTCATGGCTAAGCTTGTTGTTCTGCCCACAAGCTAGATCTCCCCCATCTCATAATGCTAACAAGCAGGGAGAGTGAAGGCTTCCTCCACAACACGTGGAGCATCTCATGCTTTAAACTGACGTTAATGTAACATCACTGCTCATCAACAAGCTTAGAGGAGAACACTAACTGCTAGTTCTGCTGTCAGCTGGCAACATGCTGAGTGATGGTGGCGGTGAGAGATGGTCATCCTAGCCATGAATAGAGAGCAAGAAAAGGTATCTTTTGAACTCCTGGCCATGGATGGCTGTGGCAACCACCACAAATCAAATGGACAATCTCCCAACAATAGGGCTCACGCTCAAGGCCATTGCACACTGAGCACAAAGTGAACAAAATGACACAAAAATGTAAAATATTAGTGATATTTTCACAACAAAACTGTACACACCAGACTCCAAAAATGGCAGAAGATCTTCAAGCGGCAAAGATGTCAGTCCTCATAAAACAGGCATGTAATCAAATTAATATTTTATTTTATTATATCAAGTAAAGATAACATCCAATAGCTCGGATGTCTGTAACTTTCATTTGTGTTTTGTTTGAAAAACCTGTGACCCACAGCATCCTCAGGGATGTTGTAAAAGGCAGACTTTGATGCTAGTTCAGATGTGTGGATCTTTTGGAAGGCTGCAATGATCCATCAGCTTCCCAACAGCCATGAAAAGCACAACGTTTAATAATTTCCCCACTTCTTCAGTTCCAATAACTCTGCTAGCGACTGTCTGCAAGAACAACACACAAAAATCACTTCAATGTGAAAGGGCAGGGCTAAACTACTATAGGCTGAATGTGAATGCAGTTATGGTTATGACATCACAACCATTGAGTTCACATTATAAATCTCATTGCTCAAATCTGATTTTTTGCTCAAATCTGATCTCTCGGACATGATGGTTCACACTCCTTTAGGGAAGTGATTCAATCCTGTCATTAATGCGAACAAACCGGCATCCTGAAGTGACCCGCATGCGCACATCCTACACAGTAACATCATCAGCAAACAAGGCAAACAAACAAAGGAGCAGAACAAGCCATCACTATGAAGATAGTTAGCTCTGATCAGCTCTCAGTTGTTCTTTATTAGAGTGAGATGAAGGCAAAAAAAGGAGGTGTGTTGCTTTTTCACAGTTTACAGGCTTTAACGAACTGTTTGGCGCTGCTGCCAGAGTAACACTGAATGATGGAGCATGCGCAGTGAAAAAAAAGCTGATTTGTGCCACTTCAACCTGCTAGTGTGAATGTAGCCATATAGTGATCTAACTCTTATTTCAAAAAGAGCAAGAAAAATCACAAGTTAGGTTTTAAAAATGAGGTTTTCCATGATATAGGCCCTGAAAACGTCTGAGTTCTGGGCATGGGGATCTGAAGTCATAGTTCGTTCTCAACCAAAAGGCCCCCATTTAATCGAGATCGCCACAGGAAAGCGAACGTTCATGTTTTGAAGTGAAGTGGGACAACAGACCTGAAGCTCATGCTGTTAGGACCAGGTCTAGAGTGTTTATGAGCATGTCAATAAATTTAAGGCCCATAATATACACTTATAAAGTTTAAGTGTTTTATTTAAGTTTATTTGGTTTACATTTAGTTTATCTTATCTACCCAATTTTTCCCCCAAATCATGGCTAGCTGAACATCACATCCAGATTAAGAGACCCTTATTAGTCCCACAACGGGGAAATTTCAACTGCGCATTTAACCCATCCGTGAAGTGAAACACCACATACACACTAGGGGGCAGTGAGCACACTTGCCCAGAGCGGTGGGCAGCCCAATCCGCAGCGCCCGGGGAGCAGTTGGGGCTTAGATGTCTTGCTCAAGGACACCTCAGTCATGTGCTGTCGGCTCTGGGGATCATGAGGCTGTATCCCTAACCTCCAGCCCACGACTGCCACAGATTTGTGCCACTTTAACCAGGTTGTGTGAATGTAGCCACAGTTTATGTTGCAAATCAGACTCATTTCAAAAAGTAAAAGTTAGGTTTTAAAAATGAGGTTTTCCATGATATAGGCCCCTGAAAACATCAGAGTTTCTGAGATCCCGTATGTTTTTCCTCTAAAGGAATTTTGTGGTGACGTGCTTTCTGTGTTGAACATATCAGGGCTGGCGCTGAATGATGGGGAAAATGTACACAATTCCAAGGTGCGGAGATAACATTTCACACCACTCCAGGCAAACCGGCTTGTTTAAGGAAAAATGCCAAAACGTTCGCAAAGGGTGGAGATCATTGGTCTGAACTTGAGCGGAGGATAATACTATATCAATTGGAGTTTGTCTCCGGTGGAAAGTTCCAGCTGGCGACAGATCCAGGATGAGCGAGAGGGACTGGAGCCATGTTCTGTTTCTGAAAACACAGACTACACTTTCGGTATTCGTTAGAATTCCCACTTCATCAACACACACTCCAGACAGGTTCAGGCCCAGTTCAGAGGAACCTCCCAATTTAATGACAGGTAACAAAATAATTTAGCCATCATGAAATTGGGATCCACCCAACTGTAATGACAGCTGACAACATTAAAAATGTTATGGCTACGGTTAACAAGGGAAACATGTGGGAGTGACTCGAAGAGAACAAACAGACGATTCACATATATTTTAGGTTAAGGTTTATGCTATTATAGTATTAGAAGACTCTCACGGTTTGAAAAAGTCTCAGCAGATCTCTGTAGATGATCCGGCTTAAATGAAACAATTAAATAAGAGAGTTAGATTTACAGTGAGGAGGTATAGGATTAGGCTGAAGCTTAGGTGGAAGTTCTGGGTCGAGTTTGCGTGAGCGTTAGGGTTACGGAGTATATGTGAAAGAAAGCCAAAAATGTAGTCGAAAATCGAGGTATCTTTGGTTTCTGAAGTCTGCTTCTTTAGTCTTGCACTGGAGGCTAATGGCTAGTAAGCAATGGAAGCTTATTACCCACCATGATATACTATTTTTATAGATAAACAGTATGTTCTGCACACTCAGACACCACATAAGCAAATCTATTTGAGATTTTTTAACTACAACTATGAGGCTAATGTAGCTAACAAGTCCTGGAAGCTAATACCGCCAACAATTAGCGTTGTGCTAACTGCATGTGTAAATCATCAGAAACTTACCTCAGATTGGGTCAGGTTGCAAATAGACTTGCGTATGTGGTTTCCGACACTGTATGATATATGAAAATGAACAAAAGTATGTCATATAGTTAAAAACAATAGTAGCAACCAGGTCATGTAGCACCCATTAGCTACATTATCCTTGGGCAAAACTAAAGAAGCAAGCAAGCTTCAGACACCAAACATGGCTGATTGGCTCCATTTGAGGTAATTATACAAGCTGTCTCTTTTGGAGGCCCTATAGTTGAGCTGTGCTCTTTTTTATCTTTAAAAAATAACATATTGGAACAATGGAAGCTTATTACCCACCAGGATACACTAAACAGTGTTCAGCATGCTCAGAAACCACAAAAGCAAAAGTATTTGTGATTATTTAACAACTGCAGCTATGAGGCTAACGTAGCTAACAAGTCCTGGAAGCTAATACCCCAACAATTAGCACTGTGCTAACTGCATGTGTAAATTATAACACACCTCAGACTGAGTCAAGGTGTTAAGTCATCTCAAATCGGCTTGTGTATGTGGTTTCCAACACTGTATGATATATGAAAATGAACAAAGGTATGTCATATAGCTAAAAACAGAGGTAACAACCAGGTCATGTAGCACCCATCAGCTATATTAGCCTTGTAGTTCCAGGGCAAAACTAAAGAAGCAAGCTTCAGACACCAAACATGGCTGATGGGCTACATTTGAGGTAATTGTGCACATTTTATACAAGCTGTGTCTTCTGGAGGTCCCACAGCCAAACTGCGCATTCTTTTTTCTTTAATATTGTTGGTGGAACATATTGTGAAGAAAATGTCAATGATACACAAATCCAGAAGAAACAGGGTTTTCATCTTCATATGAGAGCAAGCAAGACAACATTCTGGGCTGGCAAAGTACATTAGAAACCAGAACAATGTTATGATAAATAACCTAGCTACATTAGAAAGACCTTGTGTCATAGATAACATGTTGTCAGTATCTAACATTGCACTGACTAACTTTAGCATGATCATTGGGTCTGTTTTGTAGGTGATATTTGTTCAATCAGTTTGTTCATTTAGAATTTACCTTTCATATAAATGGCAATGAAATAAACAGTTTTTTGGCCTTTTTTTTGGTCCAACCCATTTGACATTGGACTGAGTTTAGTGTGGCCCTTTACCTAAAATGAGATTGACACTGCAGATTTTAAAGGTTCTAAACCATGGGTGGGGAACTGAGGGCCGGAGTCCAGCACAGTTTGCTGAGTTCTCTGCCCTCACAAAACATCTAAATCTACTAATTAACTGCTGAGCTGAATCAGGTGTGTTTAAGCAGGAAATCCGGCTCTCCAGGACCGGAGTTCTCCACCCCTGTTGTATACCCGTTAACCTTTTGACCTAGAACTTTGCATCCATGCTAAAAACCATTGAAGAACCTTTAGTTTTAAGAGTGCAAAGCTTTAATAAGTACAGGTTCATTGACTTTAATAACGCATACTTAAAACTCATCTGATGCATGATGATATATATTGATCAAATTCAATACTACAGTATTTTCCATATCACCCAAGCATTAACCCCATCCATAATCTTAAAAATGAAGTTGCTGGAAGGGGCTATTTAGTGTGAACCACTTTTATTTCTCTAACCATTGTTATATATGAGACATACAAATGTGAATCTTTGTAGAGTCTAAAGAATCTCCACATTCTACGTGTACGCCATTTGGCAAACGCTCTTATCCAGAGCGACTTAGAATTTGATCATTTTACACAGGCAAGTGAAGGTAGTGTTAGGAGTCTTGCCCAAGGACTCTTGTTGGTATAGCGTGGGGTGCCTGCCCAGGCGGGGATTGAACCCCAGTCTACATCGTGGAAGGCAGAGGTGTTAACCACTACATTATACCACCCACTACATGTTCTATATCAATTAATTGTTTTTCTCTAGAACCATCAGGGCCAAGAACCATTGAAAAGGTTTTGTGTTGAAGGGGGAATTCCAATCATTTCAATGGGGAGTTCAATGGTTAAGATGTAATCAAAGTCATTTCAAATGGTTTGATGTGAAATGGTTCATTGTAGAGAAACTGATTTCTTTACAGTGGTGGTGATAGAAACCAGGGGGTCATCATGTCTACAACACAAATATGACCATTTTATTTACCACCCAGAATAAACAATAAAGCTACATGTGTCTTGATGATGGTAAAATCTCGGGGGGGAAAAAAGTTTTCTTTAGGGACTTTGCCTTATAAAACCCTATACATACCTGTCCAACATCAATGTATTTTAAATAACATGTTTTAGGCCACAAGCTAATCTCAAAACAATCAGAAAACATGTCTCAGACGGCAGGCAGCATATTATATAACCATCTCATACAATATGTTTACTTACAGAGCTTTCAGAAGCATTGAACTCTTCAGATGTCTGGTTCCTATCACCGCCACTGTGAACAATTCTAACTAGATTGTTCTAAAATTGAGTATTTCACATCAAACCCCTCAGATTCTCAATTATTTAATTATACAGAAGTTTCAAAAGATCAGTGGAATTTCCCTTTCAGTCTGAAGTTAACCTCTATGACCTAAGACTCAGTGAACATGCCCTCGTAGAAAAATGAAAAGGCCAAACATGGGTGTGGTGTTATTTTGTGCCAGTGCCCTTCGTCAGCTAATCTGTCAAATCATGCTATTAATCAAATGTTATGCTACGTCTGGTGCTTTACATGCTGTTGCTTTCAAACACAGTCCTGTTGGGCCCTTTTAATGCTGTGTGGCGGAAAAGTAAATGCCAGGCGAATTACTGAATTATAACGCAAGAACAATAATGTTGCAGTTAACGCAGCAAGAGGGCTTTTATTAGCTTGGATCAGTCATCGCCCCCTCAATATTTACATGGAGGGGGAGCGGAAAAAAGACATGGCAAAAGAGCGCAGCGCACCACCCTGCAGAAATGTCTGTGTGGGACGGGGGAAGTGCCTCTTCAGCTCGCTCTCACGAAGCAGCCCATAACACACAGCCTAGTCACCAGACCAATGAAAACAGCAGAGAGAGGCAGGAAAATAAATGTTACAGTTGTTTCCTCCCAACTAAGGTGGGGGTAAAAAGGGCACATGCTGTTCTCAGGATTGTTCATTCTGTGCAATGGAAAAGGGATAGAATACAGTGGAGGAGCGGAGAGAGAGAAAGATTTGGGCAAAAATAAACCATAAAACACAATGTGTCATCCCAGTACCAAGAGTGAGGGAGACTGAGGCATGAAAGTTCAACATTTGGCATCATCAGGCGTTGTCATCAATTTAGTTCTTAGGAAAAAAGCAGAATTACAAGAACAGTAAAAATAATTACAGCCTAACTACAACCATAACAAGACAAAAAACTGAGTTCTTCCAAAAGACAGATCATTGAGGTGACAAGAACAGTTACACCACCAATTAGAATAGAAGAATAGAATTTACAACCATTAGTCACTGTGTTTGCACACTGTGAAATTAGACCTCTGAATTTAACCCATCCATGCAGTGAAACACCCCACACACACACACACACACACTAGGGGGCAGTGAGCACACTTGCCCGGAGCAATGGGCAGCCCTATCCATGGCACCCAGGGATGCCTTGCTCAAGGGCACTTCAGTCACGGACTGTCAGCCTAGGGGATCGAACCAGCGACCTTCCAGTCATGGGGCTGGTTCCCTAACCTCCAGCCCATGACTGCCCCCTACTACCAGCCACAATGACCTAATTACAACTATGATGAGTCCTCAGAAGAAACTAACAATAAATTAGGGATGCAGTGAACTACAATGAAGCAGAGGTGTAGCCATGTGTAGGCCTGATTGATCACATCGCTATCCACCACTGCCTCAAGCCTTCAGTGCATTATTCACTCACCAGTGTTTGAATTTGCAGCTGTAGTTGTGGTCAAAAGAAGTAGCTACATCTTTTGACTGTGAGCTCCAGTCTTTGATGGAGTAGAAAATGTCATAGAATATTTTACGAAGCTAAAAACAAATAAAAAGAAAGGTTTATTGCTCATTTTCTGAAAGTTTGGTGCTTACAATACTCTTTATACTCTACCTCCTTCAGTGCATCAAACCTAGATTACTCATAATTGTTCATGAATATTTTTATGCCTGCTGTGGCAACAGTGTGCTTTGGTATTTGAGGGGTCTCATGTTGGCTAGCTACTCCAGCATTAGTGTACTGCTAATTTACTTGCTTTAGCGTCACTGGCGCTAGCTTCAGTGGCACCGAAATATTTGGTTCAACAACTGTTCCTCTGGAGAGTCTCTGTTGTTTGGAAATGCGCTCTTCCACACATTAATTAAGATCTTACTCATCTTCTCTAGTGTTTTTGTTTTAAGAAATGAGTAACAATTCCCCTTTTCTACCAATCTCTTGCAAAACTTGGCAAGTTTTCAGATTTACAAACATGCTATGGCATACTGTACATTTTTTCAGAGGTATTCTAAGCATGGTTATAGTTGCTAGGCAATAATGGACCAACAGGCTAAACTAATTTGCTACAGCGCCAACCTGAGGCAGACCAGTGCTACATAGTTGGTTAAGAATATTAAAGACAGAAGCTCACCAATTGTGAAGGAGGATAATTAATACCTTTTCCTCAATTTGCATTTGAGTATTGTTGTATTTTTCTTTAATGGATAGCATAACATAAGTTTATTTTCAGGGATTCCCCAGAATTTTGATTTTGAGACATTCAGGGCATCCAAGAGATTGATTAGGAGGTCCCAGACGTCCCAGCAGTACGCTTTAAATGAGGCTGATTAGCTTCGGGTTTTGAAGTTTGCTGCATTGTTGCTCCTCGTCTTTGTACATTTCAGCTGTCTAATTTTAACGCAGTTATAATTGTTATTTGCTCCAATGAACCTGCATCAATGATTGGCCACGGACGCAACCCAACACACTTCCGAAGTTTTTCCACTGGGAAGTGCAGTACAGTATAGGTACAAATCCATGATGGATTCTATCACCATTTCCACCATCAAGTTACCCATACTGTACTTGAGCACCTATGCTGAATTTAGTTCCACTTCTTAGTGGATCTTGAGTACCAAGCATGGCTGAACTGGTGGAGCTAGTAAAGGGTGGAAACCCATGATTGGTCAACAGAACCACCACATCTGAAGAAATCACTAGCTAGCCAGAATCACTGGCTGTGATTCTCACATAAAACCAAATACAGTAAAAGCTGAATCAGACCTTCTCAGTTGTCACCGTTGTTGTAACGTTATGTTAATGTTAGATTTGCATGGAAAATCATGTGGCCACACAAGCTGAGGAGAACTCTGCCTACTATCATGGTTGTGCTATGTGATGGGAAACCAATACAAGTACTCAAGCAGGGGACAAGTACTTCTTGGTTTGGATCTGTAGCTGTACTGTGCTGTATCGTACTGCCCTGTGGAGAAACATCATTAGATACTAAGATACTGTTACATCCTTTAAAGTAATTTGTTCACCAAAACTCTCAATTAGGCCCAGAGTTTGCTACCCAAGTGGCTATAAATTTACAAGTATTATTTTTAGCTATATTAGTCTTGTAGCTCAAAATGAAAACTAAAGAATCAAGCTTCAGACACCAAGCATGTCTTGAGTGAATGATTGTTTGGGATAAGCGGCAGAAGTCTGGACTCGAGTCACGTGACTAGGACTTGAGTCAGAACCATGAATGTGATGACGTGAGATTCAATTCAACAAAATTAACAAAGACTTCCATTGTGACTTTGACTTGAACATCAATGACATGGACTTGGACTTCTTCCCAAAGTGGAAGGGGTGTCTACCTGCAGACAGGACACTCTGTGCAGTGACTTTTTATGAAAATATATGCAGTTCTTTATGCAGGCATGCCAGAACTGCATGGAAAGGATACTGGACCCTTCACAGCATCTTTGTCTATAACAATGGTTGTGCTTAGCTTAGCTTATTTTGGAAGACTAGTGAGAAAAGCATTAGAATTTGAGTTTCCCTCCTCCAGGACATTCAAAATCAAGACCCTGGAATACATTCATTTCAAAAGGTATCCAAACAGTAAAGTGCATTAGACACTATTTTGGTTACTATAATACATAATTTTCAAATGTATTTGATGAATTTACATATATTTATTTTTGTATGGTCTATTTTTATGTGGAATATTTCCCCATACATTTTAAAAGAAATGTACTTTAAAATATAATTAGTTTATATAGCAGTATATTCTGAAATACATTTGTGTATTTCACTATGGACTGCAATGTGTTTGAAATGTACACAATATTTCCAAAAGTATTCGCTCGTCTGCCTTCACACACCTATGAACTTGAGTGAGATCCCATTCTTAATCCATAGGATTTAATATGATGTCAGCCCACCTTTTGCAGCTATAACAGACTTCAGCTCTTCTGGGAAGGCTTTCCACAAGGGTTAGGAGTGTGTTTATGGGAATTTTTGACCGTTCTTCTAGAAGTATTGTTTGTATTTTCCCAATCGCTTCTAATTTGTTATGATATCACTGACAGTTGACTGTGGAATATTTAGTAGCGAGGAAATTTTACGACTGACTTGTTGCACAGGTGGCGTCCGATCACGGTACCACGCTGGAATTCACTGAGCTCCTGAGAGCGACCCATTCTTTCACTAATGTCTGTAGAAGCAGTCTGCAGGCCTAGGGGCTTGGTTTTATACACCTGTGGCCATGGAAGTGATTGGAACACCTGAAATAAGTGATTTGGATGGGTGAGTGAATACTTTTGGAAATATAGTGTATTTCAAATAAATAAAAAATATACATATGTCTATATATTTGTCCATTTGGGACATTGCCATTATTTTTAGTGTTTAAAATTGGTGTTAAATTTCCTGACGAATGCATGAATGAATTTTGTCCTTGCATATATGATTTTTTTGGCTGAACCATCACTTTAAAGCTATGCTCATAGCACAGAATTCTTGAATTTCCAAAAGTCTATAACAGGAAGTGTTTATATAAACAAATGTTATTTGGATATAGGCAAATGCACATACAGATATGATTAATCAGAACACTACATTGCGTGAGATCATACATTATGGCCAATGTAAGAGGTGGATAAAGTTTGGTTGATGTAAATGACTTTAGTGAAGTAAAATACTAATGGGGTCATGACACTTTGTACTTTCTTACCACTCACTCAAAAAATTAAAGCTTAAAGCTTAAATTAAAGAAATGGCAGATATAATAATATAGTAACATCTTGCATTAATGCTGTTCATAATGATAACTACATAATTCAGCAAATGCCAGTGTCCCGAATGGTGCATAGGCCTACTGGGCACTGAGAGATGCCACATAAAGGGGACACAGGCCCAGACATGCCGTGTGCAGAGGTAGTTGTTTGCCGTCCCAGTAAACAGCAACAGGAAATAGCAATGGAATGATACCAAAAGGAGCCTGGCATTTCACTTTTCCAGAGGCAAAGAAGTGCCAGTACTTCACTGTTCTTATTTCTCCCAGTACTTCTCTATGCTTTGTTTTTGGGATATAGTTAGGACCCTAGAACTATCAGTTATAACCTATGGGCATGGGTCAGCAACCCAAATCTTAAGAAGAGCTATTCTGTCCTTTCAACAAAAATCAAACCACCCTAGGAGCCACAACATTTTATATCCATTTATTACCATCTTGGCTGTAAATATGTCTCAATATGTGCTACTGTACTAGCATAGAAAACTCAGAAAAGTATAACACTACCAAAAACGCAGACTTACTTTGCTCTGCTTTAAGCTTTAGCTCAGCTACAGCTGCATTTCTCGCATCTCTAGCAGGAAACTTCTTTCAATATTCGATGTTTTATGAAGCTGAAGTCACTGCTCACTCGTCAGCTTCTTGTTCAAACTTTACCATTCCACTTTAAATTGTGTCTGAGGCACCAGAATGTAACCGCTGCGCCATTTAAGGTGGAATGGGAAAATTTAACGAACGAGGATCTGACTTAAGCTTTGTGACTTTTTAGTGTTTGAGTTTCTCGTTGCTGATTAGGCGCAACAGTAAACCAGCTGAAGGGATTATAAATGCAAATATGTCCGTTCATCTCCAAATGATCAATGTTTTAAAACCTCTCTCTTTGCCTTTTTGTTAGCTACTAGCACGTTGAGATTGTTCACTGCATTTCAGGGTTAAAGGTCAGTGAAAAACATCTACGTGTTGGCTCTGTCATCAGGAGATCGCGAGTTTGATCCCTGGTGATGCTACAGCCGTCCGTGACCGTGTGTTCAAGTTCACACTACAACTGGCCTCACTCTCTCTGGGTGGATCATCAGTCAGCACAGACACCTGTTAGCTGACATAACCGAACTGGTGGTTGGTGCTTTCCTCCAAGCACGAAAAGATGCGGTGGTGCTTCACAGGTCTCGGAGGAAGCCTGTGTTAGCCTTCACCCTCCTAGTGGTGGTGGTGTCAGGTGATTGATGGGGGGGGTGTTGGGGGGTAGTCCTAACTAGTGGAGGTGGAATTGGATATGACTAAATTAGGGAGAAAATTGGGGAAAAAATAAAATAAAGAAAGTTACAAAAAAGCAGCTACAGGCTACATTAACTCCAGTGATTAAGACCACTTAGTGTTAAAACTGTATTAGAATGATCAGCAGAGCTTAATGTTAATGCAAAGCAGGATTATTTTATTTTTACCTAAAAATGCACTTCTCCTGTGGAGCCGCAACAGAGCACTCCTGCTTATGTGGTAAACATATTGTTAACTATGGGCCTCCTTATCAGCCACATGTGAGGGGAAAAGTGAACCTAGATTGTAGATCACAAAAGGTACACATGGTACCAGATACGTAGGTCATCTTTCACATAAATAAATAAACTAGGAATTGAATTTTACTGAACTCTACTGACAAATATGAACAAAAACTTACGTTAGTTCATTTTATGGTAAGCAAAAAGTTTATGTTTAGAAGACAATAACCATGAAACAGCCTCAGGACTCCACCTCCACAAGTTGCATAAGGACTCCGTCAGTCATTCTGATGCTGATGAAAGCATCTCAGAGGTTCACAAGCGGACCTTTGTTCACGTAGCTCGAGCCTTCCCTCAGACCACCAGGCTCGCAGGGAGAAGGCAGAGAGGAACAAGAGGGTCCTGATGACAGGTGGCAATAAAGGAGTGTGGCTGTGCTCTCCTGTGCTCTACAGGCCCAGACACATCAGCCATCAGAGAAAGAGGCGTGGGCAGCATGAGCACGTGTGTAGTAGCCTTACCCTCCCCTCCATGAGAGAGAGAAAAATGCAGGAGATATGGGGCTATGTTGGTACATTTTACTCAACATGTAGTCATCACAGTTCAAAGGAGAAGAAATAATAAAAGGGTAGCCTGGAATTCAGAAATACAGATGATTATTATCTAACTGCAGCCTTGCAAATCAAACCCCAGGGTGGACAGACAAAAGACACAGCTTAGGCAGATGTTAGCTAGCTAGCTAGTTGGCTATATTACTATATATATATATATATATACTTATATATACTATATTTCCAAAAGTATTTGCTCGTCTGCCTTCACACGCATATCAAGATGAGTGATATCGCATTCTTAATCCATAGGGTTTAATATATATATATATATATATATATATATATATATATATATATATATATATATATAGCTTTGCAGCTACAACAGTTTCAAGTCTTCTGGGAAAGCTTTCCACAAGGGTTAGGAATGTGTTTATGGGAATTTTTGACCATTCTTCCAGAAGCGCATTTGTGAGGTCAGACACTGATGTTGGGCCTGGCTCGCAGTCTCCGCTCTTATCCATCCCAAAGGTGTTCTATCGGATTGAGGTCAGGACTCTGTGCAGGCCAGTCAAGTTCTTCCACACAAAACTGGCTCATCCATGTCTTTATGGACCTGCTTTGTGTACTGGTATGCAGTGATGTTGGAACAGGAAGGGGCCGTCCCCAAACCGTTCCCACAAAGTTGTGAACATGAAATTGTCCAAAATCTCTTGGTGCTGAAGCATTAAGAGTTCCTTTTACTGGAACTAAGGGGCCGAGCCCAACTCCTGAAAAACAACCCCACACCATGATCCCCCCTCCACCAAACTTTACACTTGGCACAACGCAGTCAGAGAAGTACTATTGTGCTGGCAACCGCGAAAAGCAGACTCGTCCATCAGATTTCTATAAGGAGAAGCGTGAAGATGTCTCCACTGAACCATGTCCAGAGAACATGTCTCCACTGCTCTAGAGTCCAGTGTTGGCGCTTTACACCACTGCATTCCACGCTTGGCATTGTGCTTGGTGATATAAGGCTTGGATGCAGCTGCTTAGCCATGGAAACCCATTCCATGAAGTTCTCTACGCTGTTCTTGAGCTGATCTGAAGGCCGCATGTAGTTTGGAGGTCTGTAGTGATTGACTCTGCAGAAAGTTGGTGACCTCTGTGCACTATGCCCCTCAGCATCTGCTGACCCCGCACTGTCATTTTACATGGCCGACCACTTTGTGGCTGAGTTGCTGTTGCTCCCAATTGCTTCCACTTTATTATCCCACTGACAGTTGACTGTGGAATATTTAGTAGTGAGGAAATTTCACGACTGGACTTGTTGCACAGGTGGCGTCCGATCACGGTACCACGCTGGAATTCACTGATCTCCTGAGAGCGACCCATTCTTTCACTAATGTCTGTAGAAGCAGACTGCAGGCCTAGGTGCTTGGTTTTATACACCTGTGGCCAAGGAAGTGACTGGAACACCTGAATTCAATGATTTTTGGCAATAGTGTATGTCAGATGTGTTATAAATGAAGAGATCAGTCACTGGTTGAAATATGAATGGGAAAGCTCATAAAACACAACTTGGCATCTGTTTGCAGAGAAAATCACGCTCTTCATGAAAATGAGCCAATCAGCTTGCTGATTATTATGTGTGGAGAAGGGTCTACAATATTGTGGCACTACTTGGAAAATCCCCTAAATCAACCAGAAAAATCTTTTTTTTTTGCGTTACTGAGCCAACTGCTCCGCCCAGCACCCCCTGTGACCCTGAGGGAGAAGCAGCTTAGAAAGTGTGTGCGTGCATGTATGTGTGTGTGTGTGTGTGTGTGTGTTTGTGTGTGAGCCAACTGTTACAAACTATTTATGAGGTTTTTGTCAGATTATACCAGATTTTGTCTTTTACACTGTAATTTGACCTTCAGTTTTGAGTATTTTGGTCTTTCCTCATTCAAAGAGATGGGAGTCTGGTCTTGTATGGTTGGAAATAACTGCCCAGAGGCGTTGCAAAGATGACTGCTGAGTGAATAGACTTTCCCATAAGGAACTTGCTTATGTCCACCCAAGTTGGACTACAAAACTTTTACCTTATTTAGATGTTAGCTAACTCAGCAACACTGTCTAAAAGCTAATGTTAGGTGAACGTTTGTTAGCCCAGCTTGGGTGAAAGTTGGTCAGCTAGTTCATTTTAACAAATGTTCAGCCCTGTGTTCCCAGAACCTATTGTTACTAAGGGTCTATGTTCTGGGTTCTATTGAATTTCCTAGGAAATAGCCCTATGTTTCCAGGTTCCCTCTTGGTAGCCCTATATTCTCAGGGTCCTGTATTCCCAGCATGCTCTGTTCCTCTGAACTTTGCATGGTAAACATCTCTGTGTTCCAATGTTGTCTCAATCCTATTTTCTCAACATTAAAAGAAGAGTAATGTCCATGTCTCTCGTATTTACAGACTTGCAATCTGATCTGTTCATTAAACATCTAGCATTGTATTTCACGTATATGCTGCTTCCAAATAGATTCCCTTGTTTAAACTCACTTAGAATAAACATTTCAGTGGAAACAAATGAAAATATTTATTTAAATGAAATAAAATATACATTTAAATGTCATTTTTGTGTTATCACAGTATTAACAACATTACATCTCATGCAAACAGTGGTACCTTTGCCCACATCTACAGTTTTTTCATATACCCTCAGTATTTCTCAAGGGAATCCCGAACACTATCTCAAGATTGTTACTTTGCTAGTTAACCAGGGTTACACAGCTATCAACAACACAAAAAAAACAAGGGCAGTGGTGCACCACACTTAAACCAGGAATTATTCAAAAAGTTTATGCATTCTACACTCTGACTTCTCGAAAAATGCTTTGAATTACAGTTAACTAGCTAATGAGCTTACTGAGGTTAGTCTAGCTAAGGCCATGTGAAAGTCTTTTTGAAAAATCTGCTGAATGTATGTTGTTTGCTGATCTTTGATGACCTCATGACATCAAACCTTTCATATGTTTCCTTAATGCACTGTATTGAGATATGATGGTAAAAGCTGAACATAAGGCCACGGAACCTGAAATCCTGACACCTTAGAAGCATAGTGAGGTCGGTAACATTAAAATCAAACATCATTATGAAAGTTTTGAAGCTAATGTAATTTGTTTCAGAGAAATCATGCTATATAAATGGTCAAAATTACATTTGAATGACCTAAAATCACTCTAGCTAACCTTAAACACTTACCCTAAGGTTAATCATAACCCTTTATCTTGAAGGAGCTGTTTACATCCATCCAAGCAGGTTTCTTCTAAGCTTCACATCATAGGTCCTCTTGGCTCCAGCTAGATACCACTGGGACGGACTGGCGGCTGGGACAAAACAGAAGAAGAGATGAATGTTGTGTGGCTAATGTCCCCCAACATAGGCAGCGTTCACTCAAATCCCTGTGGATCACTAAAGGACACGCCAGCAAACTGCAGACAAGACACGTTGCTTGTGTTGTTGGTTATTCTCAAGCAGCTCTATGTTTAAGTTTGACGCCACTGTTCACTGGCTTTACCTTCCCATTTAAGAACAAGAAGGCTTTTTCCTTGGCTGTTCCTCATTAAAATGCTGAACCATCACTGGACTGTACTGCAGTGTGAACAAAACATCAGTTTTCTGTTTCCTCAGAAAGAAACCATTCTCCTACTACTGGTACTGACCACATCCGTGAGTCATTAGAAGAATCCTTGTGTCAGGTTGGTGACTGCGCCAATGACTGTTCACTCACAGGCACATTTGTGGTAAACCAGTCCGAGCGCTAAGGAAAGTGCTACAAGACTGTATGGCACCAGGCTGTCCAGGAAGACACATGAAGCTGCCCTTTGTTTTCAGGGGACCATTGCTTCTTCTCTTACAAATTGAAGGGCAGGGCAGTAAAATATACCAGGAATTACTGTATACACTCCCAGAATTGTTCTTTATTTTGAGTACTTGACTATAACCCTGTTTCCAAAAAACCTGGGATACTGTGCAAAATGTAAAAAACCAAGCACCTTGGCATGCAGACTGCTACAAACATTTGTGAAAGATTGGGTCGCAATTGGGAATGGCAGCCACGTAAAGTGACAGAGCGGGGTCAGCAGATGCTGAGGTGCATAGTGCGCAGAGGTCACCAACTTTCTGCAGAGTCAATCACTACAGACCTCCAAACTTCATGTGGCCTTCACATTAGCTCAAGAATAGCGTAGAGAGCTTCATGGAATGGGTTTCCAAGCCTTACATCACCAAGCACAATGCAAAGCGTCGAATGCAGTGGTGTAAAACGGCGGCACTGGACTCTACAGCAGTGGAGACGTGTTCTCTGGAGTGACCAATCACGCTTCTCCATCTGTCAATTCGATGGATGAGTCTGGGTTTGGCGGTTGCCAGGAGAACGGTAGTTGTCTGACTGCATTGTACCGAGTGTAAAGTTTGGCAGAGGGGGGATTATGGTGTGGGGTTTGTTTTTCAGGAGTTGGGCTCGGCCCCTTAGTTCCAGTGAAAGGAACTCTTTAGCAGAACAAGAGATTTTGGACAATTTCATGCTCCCAACTTTGTGGGAACAGTTCTGGGACGGCCCCTTCCTGTTCCAACATGACTGCACACCAGTGCACAAAGCAGGTCCATAAAGACGTGGATGAGCCAGTTTGTTGTGGAAGAACTTGACCTCAACCCGACAGAACACCTTTGGGATGAATTAGAGCGGAGACTGTGAGCCAGGCCTTCTTGTCCAGCATCACTGTCTGACCTCATAAATGCGCTTCTGGAGGAATGGTCAAAACTTCCCATAAACACACTCCTAACACTTGTGGAAAGCCTTCCCAGAAGAGTTGAAGCTGTTATAGCTGCAAAGGGTGGGCTGACATCCTATTAAACCCTATGGATTAAGAAAGGGATGTCACTCAAGTTCACATGCGTGCGAAGGCAGACGAGCGAAAACTTTTGGAAATATAGTGTATTTCCCACAGATCTAAATGCCAAGGTCACTTTAGGTCACTGTTTCTATTGAAACACTGGCCAGTCCAATAACGAACCCTCTTTCAAAGTCACTTAGATCTTTTCTTGTTGCCATCTTGATCCAAAATCAAGATCAGCTGGGTCTGCTCAGCATTTGTATACATGTAACAAAGCTTAGTCTGATGTTAATTGCTTAACTGTGTCATTCAGTACACCTGTCTGAAAGCACCTGCACTCATGTTTCTCCACTGAATTATACAGGTTGTTCCTTTAATTTATCACCTGTCCATTCCTATCTAGGCTTAGACACTGTGGCAAAAGCTCTGTGAGGTTTTCCTGTCTACATACTACTTAGATATTAAAAATATGAATGAAAAGGACAGAGATGCGGTGAAAGCAGAGTAAGCAAACCCTGACAAACATGACAACAGACAGATTTAATGGTGAACCATTAAGACTGGCTCGCTGAGTTTGTTGATAGATGAAATTGAGACTGGGCGTAAACAGAAAATAAGGAAATGGGAGGCACTGACATGGCAATCACACGCCATCACACACCTTCAAGTACATTGAAGGGCCCTTCTTGTGTTTTATTTTGTGTTTTCAGTTTCTTACTAAACTCCATTTATAACATTTTTTGTGGGTTTATGTGCCAAAAACAGTCATGATACATTTTTACATGACAATTTTCCAACCCCTCCTTATCCCTAACAATTAAACAGGCTATTTTTTTACTGTGCCTTTAAGACTGAGGCATGTAAATGATCTCTGGAGGGATTGGCTGTCCTATATTATGCCTCATTCCAAAAGCAGTCTTAGCTGAAACACTCCTTATAACTTAAGTGTAAGTGGGTAGGGTTAAACTGCTGTAGGCTAAATAGGTGGATAAACACTGTATGGCCAAAAATATGTGGACACCCCTCCTAATGAGTTCAGATGTTTCAGCTTCTAACACGTGTGTCTCTGTAGACAAACACTGGCAGTAGAATAGGTCAAACCTTAAACGCGGCACTGTCATAGGATGTCATCTTTGCCACAAGTCAGTTTGTGAAATTTCAGCCCTGATAGATCTGCCCCAGTCACTTGTAAGTGCTATTATTATAACATGGAAGTGTCTAGAAGCAACAACAGCACAGACACAAATGCTAGTCCATATAAACCGATAGAGGGGGCGCTGCTGAGTGCTGAAACACGTAGTCATAAAAATCAGCATAGGAGCTTCATGAAATTGCAAGTGCCAGCTGGAGCAGTGTAAAGCATACCACCATTCCATAGGTTGTGAATGTTTACAATGTAGATGAATTATTTATATGTAATGTTTACGGTAAAATAGTGACAAATCTGAAATAAAATTGGGGTCCTCCATGCAGGTCCATGCAGGTCCTCCATTAAGGCATTCATCTAAACCTCGAAGCCATTGTATTATAAAATTGTTTGCAATAACGTCCTCTTAGGTAGCTTTTAAAGGCTTTGGATGTCTGGTTCCTATCAGCACCACTGTGAACAACTCTGACTCTGGAACGTATTTCACATCAAACCACTCTGACTGACTTTGTTTACATCTTAACCATGTAACTATGCAGAATTTAAAAAAAAAACAAACAAACAGTGGAATTCCCCATTGAAACCACTCTATACTCATTGTGGGGACAAACTAGCATGTATGTCACAGTTCTGTTAAAGGCCTACAGCTCATCAAAGTGGCAGCTGAGGAGCGTCAGGGGCGTCGGCGGTGGAAAAATGTCCCGACTCTCAGCCGGGAGCACAGGGGGAATGAGCCAGCGTTGTTTCCGTAGATGAGCTGCTTTTTCCCATTAGGCTGTCCAGGTTTTCTTTTTTGTGTTTTTTTTTCCCCCACCATGCCCATAAAAACAGAGCATAAACACGCCATCATCCTCAGCCAAAACCCAGAACTGCAGGATAAACTTTACTTTCTATCTGTTTATACATGAAATGGGAGCCATTTGTCCCAAAGACATTGAGGTTTATGAATGACGGCTAGGCAAAGTGCTCATAATTATTTTCTTGCACAACCCCATCTGAGACCAGCCTGACATTTCATTCATGCCCTCCACCTTTACTGCATCTACGCCTGCACAGAGTTTGCTCCCACAAAAGTGTTTAATTAGCTAACCACAGCAAGAAAACGGTTCGTTTTCCCCCTGCTGAAATCAGCCTGAGGGCCAGGAGCTGATTTCCCCCCCTGCTTTAAGCTGCCATAAGCTTTGATTCGCAGCCACATATTGAGCCCTTTTTCCGACCCAGGCCTGTAATTACGCTGAATTATCAGGAAGCTGAGTTTCCAGTGGTTTGCCGTTAATTTGACTCTAAAAACATTGGAACACACACCTTCTCTGGATCTTATCTCCATTATTGCTGGCTTTTGTGGCTGTATTAATTACCCAGAGCCTCCTAAACATGTGTTCATAACAGTGCATATAGAGGCAAAGAGGCTTTAAACAAAGGATCTGTGTATTTGTGCTACTTGTGGTTGCAATCTGATCTGGTTGCAGTTCCAATATATGATATTTTTATGGAAGAAGGCCTGGTGAAGCTACTTGTCTACAGTACTGTGCAAAAGTCAAAGAACACCCTTCATTTATTTCATTTCCAGGCAAAACAGCCATTAAGTACAAGTTATTTTGTTTTTAGGAGGTGTTTCTGAAGAGGGTAGATTTAAGATAATCTGCTTACACGAGGAAGGAGAAAGCCAAAGTGAAAAAACAGGAGTTTCCAAAACTGGAGTTCAAAAAAAATGATGAAATGCTACAGAGAACTGGGATTACTTGGATAACTTCTAAGACTGAACTTTGGAGAAAAAATTAAAAATATCCCTGCAGATTTCTTTGAAGAACTCTAATTGAGTCCTCTGTAAAGAATGAAGGCTGTAATAAAGATAACGAGTGACACAGTAAATACTGAAACGTGATATTAAATGTTGTTGTTGAGTCTGTGTCATTTTATATATATATATATATATATATATATATATATATATATATATATATATATATATATATATATCTTCATTATGTCAATTTAGAGCTTTAGAACCAGTTTACACTTGATCACCTCAAGTGGCTTCAGCCACATGCATTTAACCTGGTAGTCAAATGAATCTCCAGTTAGTCGGATAGAAAAGCGATTGCTGTGTGGGACAGAATATGCGAATCCACTCATTATGCAATTTGTTTTGCACAGTACTGTCTGTCCATATCGATATTAAATATTGCGTTTTGTTTGGTTGTCCTCAAAGGGGTTACGGTTGTCCTAAAAGGGGTTGCGGTTGTGTTGGGAGGGGTTTCTATTGTGCTGGAAGGGGTTACTCTTGTCCAAGAAGGGGTTTCGGCTATGCTGGGAGGGGTTTCGGTTGTGCTGGGAAGGGTCCTAGAAGCGGTTTTGGTTGTCCTAGAACCAGTTTCAGTTGTTCTATATGGGGTTACCTTGTGCTTGAAGGGGTTTCAGCTGTGCTGGGAGGGGTTTCGGTTGTGCTGGGAGGGTTTTCCGTTGTCCTAGAAAGGGTTTTGGTTGTGTTGAGAGCAGTTTCCTTTGTGCTGGGAGGGGTTTCAGCTGTTCTCAAAGGGGTTGCAGTTGTCCTCAGAGGGTTTTCACTTGTCCCAGAAGGGGTTGCAGTTGTGTTGGGAGGGGTTTCTGTTGTGCTGGAAGGGGTTTCCGTTATCTTAGAAGGGGTTTCGGTTATGTTGGGAAGGGTTTTAGTTGTGCTGGGAGGGGTTTTGGTTGTCCTAGAAGGGGTTTTGGTTGTGCAGAGAGGGGTTTCTGCTGTCCACAAAGGGGTTTTAGTTGTGCTGGGAGGAGTTTCAGTTGTGCTGGGAGGGTTTTTAGTTCTCAAATGTGTCTTGGAGAGAAGGGTGTGTTTATGCTGCTATAATATGGCTCAAATGTATCTCAGACCTCCTCCTGAAGCAGTTTGATTGATTGGATTTGTATCTGTTTTAAATGTATCTTTTGTTTGCACTTGTATTTTTATGTGGCTTGGCCTCATCGAGATATAATCCTGATACTGAAGACATATGAAGTGACCAAGTGTAAGCAGATGTTTGATAAAGGCTGATAGACACTGGATGTACTAAGAAGTTCCACTGCAGTTCTAGAGGGAAGAAGTGCACTAGACATGATGCTGTTTTTACTAAATTTGTTTTTGCTAGGCTGCTTTTACCTCTACTCTAGTCATTATTCCAGTCCGGTAACAATGCTTTCTCTGACCAGCAGACTGCCCACGTGACTCATTAGACATACAGCAGGAAGGCTTTGGTCTGTCATTTTGCTGACCACCATCACAAACCAGACATTCCTGCACACAGATCTAATCAGGCAGGGAAGTGGCACCTCCAGGTCCTTCAGGTCAGATAACACCCTCCCTACTGGGGCCGCCACTCTCTCTGACTATCAGACTGACCTCAGCTATTCAGAGCTTTCGTATCTCTCTCCCACTTGTTCTCCATCTCTCTTGCCTCCTTACCCTCTCTTCTTCTGTCTCTCTCTCTCTCTCTCTCTCTCTCTGTCTCTCAACCCTCAAACTCACCACAAGCATTTATCTTTCTTTATATCAATCTTTTCTTCTCTCTCTATTTCTCTCTCTCTCCTTCTTATTCTGTCTCTTTCTCTCTCACTCTTCCTTTCACTCTTTATATCTCTCTCTGTCTTTCTTTGACTTTTTCCTTCTTTCACCTACTTTTTTTCTCTCCCTCTCTTTGTCTTTGTGTTTCTCCTCTCTCCCTCAAAGTTATACAGTGTTACTTTTTCAGTTGCTGCCAAGAGACTGAGCTCGGAGACTCTAGTCCTTACAAATATTACTGCTCCTTTCAGAAACAGAAACCACACAAGATGCTTCTGGAACAGTTATTGAGTAGAGATCTGGGCAGTGGTAAGTGGTAGAGCTAGTCTGAAGGACTGTGTTGTGCCCAGCCTTGCATGGCCATTTCATCAGAAGAACGCCTGGACGGACACACACACACACACACACACACACACACAAAATCTACGCCGCTTATCCTCCTGACAACAAAGTGAGAGTAAAATTTCTAAACCAGTCCACCACCCGCAAAGGCAGAGCTCACAGTAGGAGGCGATGGTGTGCTTGTTAACTTTAATAGACAGCAACCCATGGGGGGGATTTCAGTTGTCTTAGAAATGGTTTTGGTTGTGCTGGGAGGGGCTTCGGCTGAGCTGGGAGGGGCTTCGGCTGAGCTGGAAGGGGATTCTGTTGTCCTCAAAGGGGTTTTAGTTGTGCTGGGTGGGGTTTCAGTTGTGCTGGGAGGGATTTCAGTTGTACTGGAAGGGGTTTCGGTTGTGCTGGGAGGGGTTTCAGCTGTGCTAGGAGGGATTTCAGTTGTGCTGGGAGGGGTTTCAGTTGTGCTGGGAGGGGTTTCAGTTGTGCCGGGAGGGGTTTCGGTTGTGCTGGGAGGGGTTTCGGCTGTGCTAGGAGGGGTTTCGGTTGTGCTGGGAGGGGTTCCGGTTGTGCTGGGAGGGGTTTCGGTTGTGCTGGGAGGGGTTTCAGTTGTGCTGGGAGGGGTTTCGGTTGTGCTGGGAGGGGTTTCAGTTGTGCTGGGAGGGGTTTTGGTTGTGCTGGGAGGGGTTTCAGTTGTGCTGGGAGGGGTTTCAGTTGTGCTGGGAGGGGTTTCATTGTGCTGGGAGGGTTTCTAGTTCTCAGATGTGTCTTGGAGAGAAGAATGTGTTTATGCTGCTATAATGTGGCTCAAACCTCCTCCTGAAGTGGCCTGACTGATTGGATTTGTATCTGTTTTAAATGCATGGTTTGTTTACTCATGGATGTAAGTTAGCATGACTGAAAAGTCCACCAAAAACAAACAAACAACCTTTTGCATGGGACACAGGTCCATTAGCTAGCTTTTGCTTGTGCTATTGATTGCACAGCAGATGTTAAAAGAATGCGTACTAAGGAACTTGTTTGCCGGGTTTTTTTGTTTCTGGCCATGTTTGTGGCCAGAATCCAACACCAAAAGTTTGAAAAGTCGTCCCCCAGTGTGTATTTTTTACTGAGTAGATCACATTTGGTCCTTTCAGACTATACTTTCTCTAGACTAGACTATACTCAGCAAGACTAGCCAAGGGTAACACATAGCAACAACGTTCCTGGTGTCATTTCAATTCCAAAATAATCCTGAATGTTTTGTCCTGTAGTATCTAGTGTCAGTATAATTTTCTATCAAACATTAAAGATTTTACCACATTTTAAATTAATATTGATTATGGGGTAAAACTAGTAAAACATACAAAGCTAGTGGAGACAGCGTTGGTTAAGATAGCTGGAGTGTCTGGGATGAATTTAAACAAATATACTATTTTCTTTTCAATTCATACGAATTGAAAAGAAAATATGACTGACAACGATATGCAACATGCAGGAATGGCGTCTCAGTTTGGCTCTCAGACCATCAGACCAGCCGAGTAGCGGCTCTTTTATTGGTTATCTGAAAGGCTGAGGAGGAAGCAAAGCCATATGACCATTGATTGGGTTTGGAGCAGAAGCTGGACTGTTTGCCTCTGTCTGGTCAGAGTGTTTGGCTCTTTAGTGATTAATGCTATAATGATTTGAATGATCTTCAGGCCTGCAAGGTGAGTCAGCGGTAGATACTGGCACTGAAAAGTAGCTTTCTAGCTTAGCTGCTAACACAAGCTGTGATTGTTTTAAGGTTTTTATTCTTTTTTGGACGCAACTTCCTTCTTATCCAATATTTAGTTGATCAACCAAGACATGTTTGGTGTCTAAAGTTTTGCACTGGAGCTATGAGGCTAAAGTAGTTGGCAACAGCCACTGTGTTGAATTGTTCTGCAATCTTGAATAGGCTTGTTTGTCTTTTTAACACTTGTCTATGAGACACTTTCACGGCATGTGTGATGCTTTATGCATGCAGCTTGCGCAATGCTAATTAGTGGCTCTGCTGAAAAAAACAGAACAGCTTGAATTCCATGCTGGTCTACACTGGTCTAGTGCTGGTTTAGCTGGTCTCCCACATGGTCATACTGTTTAACAAGCATGCTAGCATCCAACATTTGCTGGTTTCTCTGGTCACCTGCTATGCTGACCCATGCTAGTTTTAATAGCAGGAGGGTTGACTTGTTAGCTAGCTAAAGGACTTGTTAGTTAGCTAAAAACTAAAGAAGCAAACCTACAGACATCAGACTTATCGGCTACATTTGTGGTAAAAGAAAAAAATGGTCAAATTGACTTTTCACTAAAAGGCAAATACCATGTATGGCTTAAATGTCGCTAGCATGACATAGCGCCTCGTGCTCTGAGCCTCCATTTGGCTAACAAGAGTTTTAGGTTGGATCGAAGGAAGAAGAGCAGATTCTGATTTTGAACACCAAAGCAGGTCTGTTCTCACACTGAGAAATGGAAGAGTCTGTTAAAGGTGCACTGTGTAAGATTAAAGGGGATCTATTAGCAGGAAGGGAACATAGCATACAAAACCATGTTTTCATTAGCGTCTCACATGCTATGATATTGTGTTTTTGCTAGCTTAGAAAGAGTCTTTCATATCCACACAGGGAACGGGTCCTCTTCCAACCATTTTTCTACAGTAGCCAACTGTGGATGGACCGAAAGCTGCCTCCAGAGAGCGCCTTCCACGCTCTTACACTGAAGCAGCTGCTTGAAGTTGGTGGTTGGAAGGAATATGAAGAATCAGAGGAGGAAATGCGATCCTCAAATGGAGGATCATACTTACTATTTAGCTCATGAAAAAGCAAGAATCCTCACAATCAAAATGGCGAAAACATGAAGAAGGCAAGCAATATCAGGACAGTCGACGGTAGAAAACAAGACAGCCACCATAGGTTCTGCTACACGCTTGGAAAGGGAAGGGTGAGGGAGGGGTATTCAGTTGGTTACAGTCTGTAACCATCACTGCGAGATTCCACTAAATCTTACACACCGCACCTTTAATCTACATCAATCTGCCAGTATCATCAAGCCCCAAAGCAAATCATTAGGATGACAATGAGCATTTTCTGTGGGCTAGCCCAGTCCCCCAATATATCCTCATTACATTCCATAAGAAGAGCAGATGTTGCTTTATGATCACAGAAATTATCTGTGTTTCTAATGAGAACTGAGCGCTGGAGCCATGACTTGAGGTTTGGTCCTGCATGCAGAGCGCTTTTGTGAAAGCTTCAAAAGGGAAACAAACGGAGAGCCCAGCAGAGATAAATACTTTCAGCTGAACCTCTGGTCAGGAGGGGGTCGGCGCTAGGAAATATTTATGTGTTTGTGCGGGTTTGTGTTATAACTGCAACCGTAGCCAGTGCGGTAGAGATTAATTCACAAAGAATAGGGTTTGGAGAGGTAAATAAATCAACAAGAGGCTTGTTTGTGTTGGATGCAGAACGGATTTTAGGAATTCACTTTGTGGGTTCTGGTGCCAGAGTGAGAGAGGAGATGTGGTCAAGGGTGGACTATGTATGGACACTTTCCCTGCAAGCTAGCATTTGAGTGCAATGCGCAAGGTCACTGCACTGTCCAGTACTTCTTATTATGAAACTTAAGTATACTCTTCAAAAAACATGGTTCTTCAAGGGTTCTTTAGTAAAGCCAGTGGTTCTATATAGAACTCAAAGAACTCTGCATAATTAAAAGGCTCTTTACATCATGAAAGCATTCTTTAGATTGATGGAAAACGTGTTGCATATGGTTTTGAAAAGGGTTCTATGTATCACCAAATAGGGGTCTTCTATTGTTACAGACATGACATCATAACAATAGGAGAACCCTTTTATATACAGAACCACATATAGAACCATCTTCAGCACATTCGCCATCAATCTACAGAACCGTTTAACAATGCAAGAAACACTAATCATGCAAGGAGTTCTTTGAGTGTTCGTGGCTCTATATTGAACCACTTTCTTCGCTAAAGAACCCTTAAAGAACTATCATTTTAAGAGTGCATAAGCATATTCAAGGCACTTTCTATGTCCTCTAACTGTCATTTTGTCTAGGAAATCTCCCTTATTCCTGGGAGAAGATAGATTTTCTTGATTTAAAGGATTTTTTTTTCAAAATTTCAGCATAATTAAATTGGAAAGATGTTCAGAATGCTTCCGTGTGAAATGCTCTGTTGTAGAGAAACTGAGTCAGAGTTGTTTACAGTGGTGGTGATAGGAACCAGACGTCCGAAGCATTTAATGCCGCTAAAAGCTCCCTCACAGAAAGCGATGACATGAAATGGCTGGGAATATGCAGTCTGAGAATTTATTTATTTATTTATTTACTTGTTTTGGGTATTGAATAAAAAGTCTAGATTTGTGTTGTAGACATTGTGACCCCTGGTTCCTATCAGCACCACCGTAAGGAAATCAGTACGTTTCTCTACAAAGTTTGAAGCTTGACTTTAACAGTAGTATTATACAGTATTTTTGGAAAATCAGTGGGATTCCCCATTAAGTTTTATTACTTAACTGGGTAAAATGTACTTAGAACGAGTTTAAACTTCCAGAAATAAGTTGAAAAATCTTCGATTATTCTCAGCAATAACGAACATTACATTTACTGGCTGCGTTTAAGGCGCTTTGACTTGCTAAGTTTTTTTTTCCCCTGCAGTGAGTTTCTGTGAATGCCTTTTTGTGCGCACACCTCTGCATAGGCGCTGTTCCGATCCACTTCACGCCATAACCACATCTGACATGCATGACAGTAAGTGCTTGCTAATTACTGCTCAAATGTTGCAGGACAAGGTTTTGTGTCACCAGCCTTCCGGAACAATCCACCGATTGTTGTGTGAGTTGATTAGGCAGACGGGGCAGGGCCGTTCCTCTCTAATTATCCCCATTTGGGAGACCATTTTCATGCCTCCGTGCCCATGACAAAAAGAGTGAGGGAAGTAGGAGCAGGAGGGGAGGCAGGGTGGAGAGAAAGCGAGGGAGGGAAGAGAAGAAAAAGGCTGAAATTGTAGGTTCTGCCGGTGGATGGTGTTTACGAGGGCTGGTTGGAGGTCCTCTCAGGGGTATTTAGTTCACTTACAGCTCCAGTGTGGTTGGAAAATGTCACTGTGTCCAGACAAAAGAGAGCCAGAAGCAAGTCACACAGCTAGATCGACCCTAACAGCAAAGATTAGCTTTAGCTTAGCTTTTGGCACCGGCCAGGGAGCGATTACTCATGCTCAAATACTCGAGCAGAA